>NW_028280891.1:392500-412500 GCF_059751285.1 Brachycentrus maculatus
TCGCGGTTTCCTTGTAGGGCGGCGATACGCGGAAGTCTGTCTTCTGACATTCTTTTTACATGCTCATTCCAGTCTCGCCTTCATTGTCATCCCTAACTCACGATATCCTGCGTCTTACACATGCTCCGGAAACGGTGTTTCTTTCTCGGTCTCGCAATGTGTTTCCGGTTACGGATCGGAGAGTCTTCATCTCGGAGGTTCTAAGTCGAGATTTGGTTCTAGAAGTATCTGCTCTTGCCTCAATTGAGGCATGAGCAGATTGAGGCACATGGGACAGATCAATATCCAATGTGATATTGTTCAACATAGCGGTAGCTCTTCCTACAGGCATAACCATCGGCAGGCTGGTCCTGTATATAGGAATGTGAAACAATCTATGCCGACGCTGTCTTAGGTTCTTCACTTGGCCACCAAGCTATGTCTCGAGTTTGACATTTTGAGTTGGTTTCATTTTGACATCGCGTTTGCCAATATCTCCATCGATTGCTCTATTGGTTGTTTTCTTTTCTTTTTCCAATGGAATAATTTTTTCTAACTAGTGATAAATCATTTCACAAATATTTAATAGCTTCAATTAAAAAAGAACAGAGCTTTTTAGTGTTTGACTGGATATCCTAGGTTTGATTCCTTGAGAGGGGGTTAAAATAAATATATATCGTTGTCGTACAAGAGAAAGTGATCAACTAACAAAAAGTAAAATGTTCAGGAGGGCCATTTAGTCACTTTTGCTTGGCAAGAAAATAAACATCAATACAGTTTTAACAAGTTGATAAATTGTACTTCCAAGTTTAAAATCCTTTGAAATTTTTTCAGGGCAATATTAAGCTAGTAAAATATCAAAATATCAAAGAATACATTTGACACACCCATAAGGAAAGTAGTTGATCTCGTTTCGTCATTAACAGTAGTACTGTAGCTAGTTGGTATACGTATTTTACGTTACGTAAATCAGTGCAAGGTTACGATTCTGTTATTTTATTTGCTTTATTGGAGGTATAGTCAACCGGGGGCGTAGCTCAGATGGTAGAGCGCTCGCTTAGCATGTGAGAGGTACCGGGATCGATACCCGGCGCCTCCAAACCTCTTTTTTTTGTCCATGAATGTTGAGATGTCAAAATGCTTAAATATCTCCTAAGCGGAGAAAATCCAGATTTGTGAATAAGTATTTTGACCCACTCAAAATATTGTGAATTTTTTTTTTATTCCAGCATTTCTCGTTATAAACGACCCCGCTTCAGATAATAAACTGCGCAAATTTGAGTCCTTTTTTATTTCCTCCCGATCGCTCGTTATCTACCAAATCATTTGTAACACGTGTCTGCCAAGTGAGTAAGGACGCAGGATTATCCTTCGGCAGCGACTGACCCTACTTTTTTACATAATAATTAAAACATCCATTACGACTTGCCCCCAATTTGGGTGTGACAACTTAATCCCTGCACAATTGAGTCGCGTGCTGCTATAGCAACGGATGTGCGATAAGGTACTCTGAAAGTTCGTTATATTTAGCGTTTATATAGTTCGTTATATTTAATGGCGTTTTTAGGTCAAAGGTATCCTTGTTGGGTAATATATCCAAAATTAAACAAGGTTTATATTATTTTTTGACATCTCATCAAAGATGAAGAAGAATATGGAAGTCTGGGCATTTACGGGGCTGACGACCGTCATAGTCTGGTTTAAGTGATCACTTTACACACGTGTAACATTCACCAAATCTACCCATTATTGACAACCACACTACTCAAATTCTTGGAAGTTCTATATATATGAACCAATTTAAAAACATTGTTCTTGAATCACTAGAACTTCACTAGAGACATCTATTGGTGAGATGTAAATATCTATTGTGAAAATATAGATATCTATTGTGAACAAGTATTTGGACACACTCAAAATGTTGTTATTAAGACATTATCAAACACTACAGTGTTTGATAATGTCTTAAGAAGACGAAACGCATCACGTATTAACATATACATAAATAAATGTAGAATTAAATTCAATAAACCTTGTTTAATTTTTGGATTTATTACCCAACAATTCAATATGGAATTCTACCAACTGTCTCTCTACATTTAGAGGCTTGTCTGCGGGTAGGATAGTAAGGATAGGGAAGGTTAATGAGAAAAATACATCACAAACACCAGACCAATTGAAAATTAATATTTGTATAATTTATTTTACACTGTTAGGGAATCTAACTCGCGACATAATCATGGGTAGAATAGTGAATGTTGCTGTAAATACCTAGACTTCCATATTCTTCTTCATCTATGTTGAGATATCAAAAATTAAAATAATTTCATAGAAGTAATTGATGGTCACGCATTACATCGTATAGAAGCAGTGTTATATTGATCGTCTATAATGCAAGATGGAAAGCTGATCAAACCAGAGCTTCAGGTATTGGTACCTGAAGCTCTGGGTAATATTTAATAAACATTAGAGCGAAAAAACACCCTTATTTATTTTGAAACCCCTGGGAATCAAACCCGGGATATCCGGCATGGTAGCCAAAAGTGATTATACTGTGAAGGCGGACAAAATAGTTAGGTATCTTGATCGCTTATGACGTAAATTGAGGTCAAATATCATTGATATGATGGAATATATTGTTGAATATTAATATACGAGTACGTCACGTAAATTCGACCAAGGTTACGTTCATGCCATAAAATTCGATTATTTCGAGTAGTAGTCAACTGGGGGCGTAGCTCAGATGGTAGAGCGCTCGCTTAGCATGTGAGAGGTACCGGGATCGATACCCGGCGCCTCCAAACCTTTTTTTGTATCGAAAATGAATGAAACAATCAAATTATATTGTATAATTTTTTTTATCGTAATATTTTATTCGTTCTTTAAATATTTTTTATTTGCTAGACTTTGAAAAGTTAAAAGGAATCTAGGGTGGTGGGATTAGTCGGACAAGAAAATTTTTAAAAAATACTTCTAACTAACCATCGCGCCTCTTCTCTCGATCTCTTAGATCTATGACAATTCGGCTCTCCAAACTCAAAACACAGTAAGGGACATTTTTTTGTAGTACGTTTTTTTTGCATTTTTGGACTAAGTAGATTCTACTTAGTTCAAAAGTGTAAAAAAAACGTACTACAAAAAATGTCCCTTACTGTGTTTTAAGTTTGGACAGCCGAATTATGCATGAAACAAAATATCGGCCAGATGCTCGCCACGGCTTCGGTGACATATTTCTATCCGATGGTCCATATTTTCAATATCAAAAAAATAATTAAAAAAATAACACTTAATTGGAAATAATCCAGAATTGTGAACAAGTATTTGGACACACTATATTTGAACTATATTTGCAATATATCATTCCAAGCATTTTTAATTTGTTGCCGACGGATGTTAGAGGTCAAAATAAAATATGGAACAAAGGCAAAATAAATGAATGGGCAAATGATCAAGAGTTAATTTTATGAAAATGATAAAATGTTTATATTCTTAATTTTTTATCTTTTTTGTGTTTATATTAGGTTAAAATCGTTAAAAACAGTAAAAAAAATGTACTACAAAAGAACTCCGCCGACAAGACACGCAAGGTGGCTTGGTGGGTCTCTGCAAAAAAAAGTTCTAAATATGTATAAATTGTGATTTAAATAAATGTATAAAAATGAAAAAAAAAAATACTCAAAATATTTTGTTTACTATATCTGATTTATCGAATATAATATGAAGTCTACATCTAAAAGAAGATGAAGAAGAATAAAAAGACTTCCTATCATGCTTATCTTATGTTTCTTATTTAGTATTATTTATTGTTTCCGTTTCCTGAGTTCAAACAGCCTGCCAGTCTCTTGTCACATTGTGTCGCACTAAGCACCGAACAATGCCGACTCGTCCAACTCCCCCGAAAGTCATTGTTGATATAAATATCGCCTGTAACGATATAATAGTGTTATTAAAATAATAATTTGATGTGTCAATTGCATTGACTTATTGTGCGCAGTAATGTGATATGAAATTGCATCGCCTGGTAAAAATATCATAACTGTAAACTGGGGTGACTCAGTGAAAATATTATTAATTGTGTCATTCAGACTTTGTGATGAATTTCTATATTTTTTTAAATTACCTTACATCCGTAGTGACTCTGAAATCTAGCTACGGCTTATGCAACACGTTTTATGATGGCCCTACTTAGACTTCAACTTTATAAGTTCTTTGGCCCATGCTACTCGTGGGTAGATTTTTTATGTTAAAGTGACTATAATTTCTTGTAATTTATGAGTGAAAATTCTAGGTAAAACACGTTTTTCTATTTAAAAATAAATTTCCAATGAAAATGAACGTATTATATTTAAATACTTTAAAGGAATATAAAAATATAAGAATCGTTTAACTTTTTCTTGTGTATGCAAAGTAAAATATTTGCGCTATCAAAATTTGCACAAAAATCACTTTTGCGAAGGAGATTTAAATATAATTTTTATTAAAATTTTGACAACATAGATGAAGAAGAATATGCAAGTCTGGGTAAATACCCATGTAAATTACTGAGCTTACAACCTGTCGTAGGCTGGATAAATGATCACTTTACACACCTATAATATTCACCATTGTCCCCAGAATTGACAATTTTACTACTAAGTCATACAAATATGATGAAGCGCCCTATAAATATCCAGAATTAAAAACACAGAAATAATCGGCGGGTTTGTATGAGGACATGCCTTAATGTGGATGAGTCGAAGATTGCTTGCAAAGACAGTGGTTTAGGGTTCCTTTCTCTCTGCCTACCCCTGCGGGGAGGTGGCGTGAAGGTTAGTTAGTTTTTCTTTGTGGAAGTACTTCTTTATATTTACCTACGTAAATATGTTTATCTACAAGAGGAAAACTTTTTTCGAGAAATATTTTTCTATGTTCATTTTTTTCCTATTTTGTCTCAACTAACCCAAAGTGTCCCCATTTCACCCGTCGTTATCCACCAGCTGACCAATCACAGCCTCCCGCCGGAGCTGTCGTCCGCGTGCCGACCGAGCGCCTTAATATTCCCACCACGTGACGAGCACGTGTCGCCCACGTGGCCCGCGACCCGACTGTTTTTTAGCGATTCCTCTGTTCTCCATCACCCCCGCCCCCCTAGGCCGGCCGGAGCCTTGTGACCCGCCGCCGCCGCACGCGACCCTCCGTGCGGTCTGACCCCGCTATTTGGACGCGATGTGTGTGAACTGGGATCGTACCACCGCTGGTGTTGATGGAATTGCCAATCAAATGACTTGTGCGTGTTGGGAATAGTTTATACTTTGATAGCTCAATTGAACCATTAAAAAAAACTAAGTACATTTCTAATTTAATGAAAATAGCATTGTTTGATGTCTGATAGATGTTCGAATCATGAAATAAGGAAATAATGCAAAGCATTGTTTGAAAAAGAAGCAGAGGAAGACAGGGTGGTATGGCGTTCTATTCTCTCTGCCTACTCCTTCGGGAAGCAGCGTGATGCTTGGTTAGTGAGTTAGAAATAATAATATATATATATACCGATTTTCTGTGAATTTACATTTAAAAGCTCTCAATGTCGCTTTGAAGGTCTTCTAGGTGGTCTTATATTGATAAAAAAAAAAGTTTTTTTTATCAATTTAAATTGTATGTGTTTATTTAAATAACAATTTTAAACATTTTGAATTTTTTTTTGTAGAGACCCACCAATCCACCTTGTGTGTTTTGTCGGTGGAGTTATTTTTTAATACTTGATCATGTACCCATTTTGCCTTTGTTCCATATTTTATTTTGACCTCTAACATCCGTCGGCAACAAATTAAAAATGTTCGGAACGATATGTTATTCATATGGGCATTGCAGAATCGTCTTCGCTGTCTTCCCCATCTAACCATATTTTCCGTACCACACTTTTTCCAAATTTCTATATTCCTTTTTGGTCTCTTAACGTGTTTCGGTTTTGCACCAAATATCTGAAGTTCCTAGAAGAGATTTTTTTCTCGCTGTGTCTGCTCTGGTCTCTATTAGGTATCAACCCACGGTCCTGCCAAGTATCGAAGAATATAACAAAACACATCACAACCTTATATGGAAATGATTATGCAAGGCATATATTTCATTTTTTACATTCTCAACCATTTTGTATTAGGCCTATAAACTTTGTAGGGTTATTTGTGAATAAAAAAAAAGAAATATCGTATAATGGGGGAAAAATGTACGTCGTTCAATTAAGCAGTCAAATAATGTGACTAATTTACCATAATCCGTTCCGCAGTTAGGCGATGAGATGACGATCTGTGACGGAGGCTGACGAAGGCTGACGAAAGCAGACGGTGCGCAGGAGCGTGGGTCGCAAACAAACAGGACATTCGCATAATGCAACATGATTTCACGGATTTATTGCCATATGAAAGGCAGGAAATACGAGTGGTAAACGATGAAAGACTTTTTATATAAAACACTCTTCTTATCATCCATTGTTTACATTGTGTAATACCACTTTTATAAACACTTATTCATGACTACCGGTATTGGAAAATCATTCCATCATCAGGTCATTAAATTAAAATTCTTTCAAAATGTTATTTTTATACAAATGTCAAATCGTAATAATTTCTACCATACCCTTGAGTTATGAATACTTTTTTTACAACATTTTGAGTGTGTCCAAATACTTGTTTACAAAATCTGGATTAACTCATATTACAGGAGTTATTTTCACTTTTTTTTATGAGATGTCAAAAAAATAGTTATCAATGCTTTTAATATACATCTAATAACATTTAATATACATAATACACATCATTCGTACGGTTTTAATTTTTAGGTCTTTTAAGACTTTAAAAATAAATTATACTGGTAGCTACGAAAACTAACTCAGGAAACTTATTAAAGGTAGTCAGACGTTGAAGCCACTGCATTACTGGTCGGAAATAGTTTTAAAATCAATTCGCATAAAATAAAGAAAATAAAATTGAGATATGTGTGTTGAGATGGTTTGTGCATGTGAATCTAATGAGTAAAAAAGATTTGTAAAAAAAATATGAGGAAAATGTGGTTAGTAATAGAAGCAGAGGAAAACCGAGGAAAACTTGGCATGATCAAGGGTTTCAAATACTCGAAAGAGGTCAGTCAGGTCAGGAGTCGGAATAATTGGGGATATGTATGAGGAAATCATGAATGTGGACTAGGCGGAGATTGTTTGCAAAGACAAATGTGTGTGGCATTCTATTTTCTCTGCCTACCTCTTCGGGAAGTGGCGTGATGATTAGTTAGTTAGTAAGCTATTTATAAATGACTTGATAGTAAGTTAATTGGTTAGTTAGTACGAATAATGGAGAATGGTCAGCGGGTTATCGACAAAAGTGAAAGTAAATTTGATTGTACAAATTGACCGAGTATCTACCTGAATACGCAATGTGTATTATTTTATGCATTAGCAAAATGTAGATCAATGTCACAAAACTCGAATGGCTTATGGTTTCTTGAAGGTGCAAGCAACCGGGGGCGTAGCTCAGATGGTAGAGCGCTCGCTTAGCATGTGAGAGGTACCGGGATCGATACCCGGCGCCTCCAAACCTCTTTTTTTTTTACATATATTCCCAAAGATGTAATAACTATCACAAAAATAAAATGAACTTTTTGCTTGAGATAAACAACAAAATGACAAACTCTTTACACAAATATTACACATATATATATACACTATTAAATAAGTATTAAAGATTAGGCAGGAGTAGGCAGAGAGAACAGAACGCCTCATCACCTGCCTTTGGAAACACATATAAGCCTCGTCTACATTCATACATATCCTCATACTGAACTGACCATTTTTTTTTGTTGTTGAAAAAATTTGGTTTCAAATGAAGCATGTTTTTTTCACAGATGTTTTATATAAAAATAAATACGGGTAAATTACCTTATGTGATTTGAGATTTATGTATAAGAAGTATGTATAAGTATGGAATGTGTAGAATTTTATATGTATTTTATTCTTTAAAATTATATAATAATGGTTTATATTATTTACTGAATATTTTATTAAATTCGTAAAAAAAAACACCTTGCAGGCGGTTTACAATTTAAACTATTATACATGTACAAAATGATATAAGGATTTTAGCTCGAGGGATAAAGTATACACGACATGATCACACGATCTATGGTAACACATTCCCTATCTGCAATTTCAAATTAAATTTTGATTTGAGAGAATTCTCTTTATCACTTACCCCTACCAGAGTCATCCCTTATTTTGCTTCCCATCCCCGGCCAATATAGGTCTGGCCACGTGACCACGCCTTTGTGCGCGATAGAGTGCAGTTCTGCGGGGTAGGAACACTGTGCAACCGGTGCCACTTTGACACTCATTGATATCGGCTGCAGGAGGATGCGTCTCCTTAATTGAAATACCAGAGGAGAGAGTAGGTTATCAAAGAGACGTATACAATTTACGTTTGATTTACAAAATGATGGAAAAATGGGAATATTTTTTGTTATTGCTCAAACTCATAACATTTTTCAATATCTTATGATGATGTTGTCAAAATTGTATAATAAGTTTTATTTAATTTTTTATATTTTTTTGTTATACCGTTGTATAATGTACGTTTGATGTATAAAGTAATGAAAAAATGGGAAGCTTCTTTCACTTTTTCGTATTTTGTCATATAACCATCAAGAGTATTAATACATACCGTAGTCGTACAGGAGAAAGTGACCAAGTACATTTTTTACAAAAACGTGATCATTGACTTTTTGATATTTTACTAGCTTAATATTGCCCTGAAAAAATCTTAAAGGATTTTAAACTTGGAAGTTTAATATATTGACTTATTAAAAATGACTAACTGCATTGATATTATTTATTGATTCGGCATTAACTTTATGGAATGACATGATTATTTTATTAAAATTAAATACTTTAATGAATTTTATTTATATTTACGACTAGTTTCGAAAACGACAGATGTTTTCGAAACTAGTCGTAAATATAAATAAAACTCATCTCAGTGGTATATTCAATTGTTTAATTTTAATAAAATACTGCATTAATGTTCATTTTTTTTCCAAGCAAAAGTGATTTGAATGGCCCTCCTGAACATTTTACGTTTTGTCATATGGTCACTTTCTCCTATATGATTACGATACATACAAATATTGTAAAATTGTATAATAAGGTTTTATTTTTACTTTTTTCTTTTCTTATTTGTAAGACCAGCGTTGAAACGTCATACAAAATGTACGTTTGATATATAAAATGATGAAAAAGGTTTTTATATTATTTTTTGATATCTCATCAAAGATGAAGAAGAATATGGAAGTCTGGGCATTTACGGGGCTTACGACCGTCATAGGCTGGTTTAAGTGATCACTTTACACACGTGTAACATTCACCAATTCTACCCATTATTGACAACCACACTACTCAAATTCTTGGAAGTTCTACATATATATATGAACCAATTTAGAAACCTTGTTCATGAATCACTAGAACTTCACTAGAGACATCTATTGGTGAGATGTAAAGAAGCTTTTTACTAAGCAAGAACTCTTATATTAGTATGTGAGATCCGAATCCTGGATTATTATCACACACATGAGAAACGCCAGAAAATACCATTTTCATTTTTATTATTAAGCTTATAATTTGACCAGATAATTAGGTTTTTATATAAAAAGTTTTTTTTTTGTTTTTGTATAAATTTGTAATATTTTTTGATGTCTTATAACGATCAACGGTTATTATTGTAGTAATTGTATAGGTTTTCATTGTTACTTGTCGTTATTGTAAGAACAGTCACTCGGGGTTGTGAGTAGGTTTGATCACGTACTATAAGGCTGATCACATACTGTTAGGGCTGATCACATACCCTTCATATAATTTAAGATAATTTTTAACAGTTATTGTAATATATTGTGGACAGAATAGTTAAAACAAGGATATAAATTTAAAATAAAAATGTGTAACTTTTGAAAAAATACACATTTTTAATGAGAATTCAAAAACCGTAATTATCAAGGTAATACGGTGTTTGAAAATGATGCGGAATGCATCGAAAAACGTGTCACAGTAGATTTTGATAAATAGTGGTGTTTACTTAGTAAAATTTTAATTAAAAATGGATTTACCCCATCATTTAATTCCCATTCCACATCAATAATAAAACAACACCAATAAAAATACACTTATAAAAATTTGTTACTTAAAAAAATACAAATTTTCGATGAGAATTCAAAAACCGTTTTATTTGAAAAATATATATTCATATTATATAAAGCGTCAAGGACATTTCTTTCTACTGAGTTTTTTTTTTGTAGCAATATATTTCTAGTTACTCAAAGTTATACAACGTCCGGCATTCTCCATCAATAATAAAACAAAACTAATAAAAATTCAATTATAAAAACGTGTGACTTATAAAAAAGGTCACATTTTCGATGAGAATTCAAAAACCGTTTTATTTGAGAAATACATATTGTATAAAGCGTCAAAGACATTTCTTTCTACTGTGTTTATTTAATTTTTTTTGTAGGAATATATTTCTAGTTACTCTTATATAAAGTCCGGCATTCTCCATCAATAATAAAACAAAACTAATAAAAATTCAATTATAAAAACGTGTGACTTATAAAAAAGGACACATTTTCGATGAGAATTCAAAAACCGTTTTATTTGAGAAATATATTCATATTATATAAAGCGTCAAAGACATTTCTTTCTACTGTGTTTATTAATTTTTTTGTAGGAATATATTTCTAGTTACTCTTATACAAAGTCCGGCATTCTCCATCAATAATAAAACAAAACTAATAAAAATTCAATTATAAAAACGTGTAACTTATAAAAAAGGTCACATTTTCGATGAGAATTCAAAAACCATTTTATTTGAGAAATACATATTATATAAAGCATCAAAGACATTTCTTTCTACTGTGTTTATTTAATTTTTTTTGTAGGAATATATTTCTAGTTACTCTTATATAAAGTCCGGCATTCTCCATCAATAATAAAACAAAACTAATAAAAATTCAATTATAAAAACGTGTGACTTATAAAAAAGGACACATTTTCGATGAGAATTCAAAAACCGTTTTATTTGAGAAATATATTCATATTATATAAAGCGTCAAAGACATTTCTTTCTACTGTGTTTATTAATTTTTTTGTAGGAATATATTTCTAGTTACTCTTATACAAAGTCCGGCATTCTCCATCAATAATAAAACAAAACTAATAAAAATTCAATTATAAAAACGTGTAACTTATAAAAAAGGTCACATTTTCGATGAGAATTCAAAAACCATTTTATTTGAGAAATACATATTATATAAAGCATCAAAAACATTTCTTTCTACTGTGTTTATTAATTTTTTTGTAGGAATATATTTCTAGTTACTCTTATATAAAGTCCGGCATTCTCCATCAATAATAAAACAAAACTAGTAATAATTCAATTATAAAAACGTGTTACTTATAAAAAAGGACACATTTTCGATGAGACTTCAAAAACCGTTTTATTTGAGAAATATATTCATATTATATAAAGCATCAAAGACATTTCTTTCTACTGTGTTTATTATTTTTTTTTGTAGGAATATATTTCTAGTTACTCTTAAATAAAGTCCGGCATTCTCCATCAATAGTAAAACACATCTTATCAAAATTAAATTATATAAACGTTTAACTTATAAAAAATTACACATTTTCGATGGTAATTCAAAAACAGTTTTCGTTTAAGAAATATTGTATACAAGCGTCACAGACATTTTTATATGTATAAACATATGTCTAGTCCCTCTAATGTGAGGTCCGGCTATTTGCTTGAAAGCACTCCACCCACAATGACACCTTTGAACAGCAGAAATACAAAACGCGTTTAATTCCCATTCCCCATCAATGTACGGGCAAGTGAACACATAACTATGGCAAATCTTTGGCGAAAACCCGTGGAGCGAGGCGCTATCGATACGAATACCTCATTTGATCCTACCGGCACTTTTGTGCTGGTTAGGTGTGTCACATTGTCGGGCGGCACCTTTGAGGGGGTGTCCTATATGTAGTTTGATGAGCGGCGTATGTGAAGACCGATGTTTCGACAATAATTGAGGATTGTACGTCTGTTTGGGCAAATGGGGTCGGATAATATGGACATAGGTGGTATTTGTTAGGGTCGGATTCGGTATTTATTTTGATAATTAATTGCCACTATGGACAGTATAATTATAATGGATATTGGAAGTAGGTTGATCTATAATATATTGTTTTATTCAACCATGTTGTATTGGATTGTATATACAATTTTCTTTCATTACAATTTTACAATTAAATATTGTAAAATATGACCTTGGCATGAAAAAACTCAGTTGAAGCACAATGCAGGAGCCTGGGTGAGGACTTATCCGATATTGGATGGTGTTAGTTCATAAGGAGCTCTCACGAGAGATGGTATCATACATGATGAAAATAGTGAAGGATATTGGTGCCATAAACCAAGCTAGGACATAAAATACCGAACCTTCTTCTAGTGGAACAGAAGGCCTGTTGACACCAGTCAACAGTCTGGCTTCTCCTGAGGAGTTTTAAGTGGTTTTCTCCCAGCAATGAGAAAATGCTGACAATTTTCTGGATTCACACTAGTTTATCCTGCTTGCTCCCAACAAAGATTAAAGTAAATCATCTTCTTAGCTAGAAGAAACAAAAACCTTTATTAAAAGTAAGGAAAAAAGAATTCAACTCCCATCTAAAAAAATAATAAATAAATAAAAAAATAAGATAAAATATTTCAATAAAAATATTATATGTATTATATGAGAGACTTATAGCATACCTACGTATGTTTTAAAATAGGAATACATTAAATTATTTTCATTAAAAAGGTGTATTCCTGAATCCACCCCTGTTAAGATGCATTTTACTTGACTGCAAACAAGCGCCTACTTATGAAGGTATTTACAATATGCATTTGTGCATGGATGCATCCCTTTTAGCGCAGGAGCTACCAAATTACACATCTATGTACTGGGCCCATCGGACTATCTATTGTCAATGCACTTTTATTATTATTGTTACTTACACATGTTTTTTCTGCATTGAAATGCATTCACTTTTGTTTGCCCTATGTAGGTATCTACAAATTTATTTTTATAAGAATGTTTGCAGACAGAGTGGTGTGGTGTTCTATTTTCTCTGCCTACCCCTGCAGCAGCAGCGGCGCGATTAGCTAGTCAGTTTGTGAAACATATACAGTAAAAACTTGGAAGTAATTCACTCAGATCGATTCATTATAAAATAAAAACACTCATTACCTTAGATTCGAAATACTATATGTTTTACTTCCCGCAATTTTAATATCCGCTTTCATAGTGTTAGGGTTATCATATTTTTGTCCGCTTCCGTAGGGAAATGGTCAGCACGCTCGGCTACCGTTCTGGGGATCCCGGGTACGATTCCCAGGGAGGGGGGGGTCAAATAAATAAGTGATATTTCACTCTAATATTTATTCAATAATACCCTAGGCTGGTGTACCTGAAGCGGAAGGCTGATCACCTTTCATTCATGTGTTAACGATCAAGATAACACTGCGTTTATATGATGCAGTGCCCTATGCACCATTGGTTTGTGGATAAGTGTTTAATGAATATATATTTTTTTGTGTCAGTGTGTGTGTATAATATTGAGGATTCAAGATGTGTATTCGTGCATTTCGATGCACTAATCTCCAATCATTTCCACAACGGTGCTCACGGAATACAAAATCTAAAATTAGATGGAGCTTTGCCATCTCGAAAGCTCAATAGCTAGATAAAATGACCGAAAATTCACGTGTGACGCGGCAAGTGTTGAAGTGAGAGACACAAACAAACTATCTATTACCTTGACCATTGTATGTTTTCGTACATTATCGCTGCATTAAGTATGTAATTTAAAGGTGTGCATTGCAAAGGCGTCCGAATTCAAAGGCCGTATTGACCGAAGGCTCTAGATGCTGAAGGATTTGGAGTGATACTATTTTTACGGTCTAATAGGTGCATAAAAGCTTTGAAGCGGCCTTTCTCTGCGATTGCTATCACCAATACCCATAGGAATTTATTTTATAAATTCGAATAATGTCTTTCATTTTTTAAGTACTTTCTGTATCCTTACTTATATATATATGTGTACAAATAAAGATATTCCTCACGTATCTGATATTTCTATAATATTATTAGTAAGCTAATATAAAATGAACTTTATCCTACCGGTTTCGACAAGAACCTTGTCATCATCAGGGTTTATGTAGTAACTCTTCTTAATGAGTCCCTTAGACTCACGGAATTAGTATGAAATTGAAGCATTTTTGTAAATAATGAGAACACAGATATTTCTCTTTACATTAAAAATATCTTGACGCGTGTTATTTTTTCATTTGTTTCATTTTTATATTTGATATTTTTTTTTTATATTGATTGTATTGAAGCGACCGATTGAGATTTATATAACACAGAAAGAGTGTGAGAAAATTTCACCATTTCATGATTTCTTCTCCAAGCCGCACAAACTTTTGACAATAGCATCAAAGTAGAACTACCCGCTGAGGATAATCCCAGACCAATACAATGGCTGGAATCTTCCTGATCTCACCGCAAGTATGGATGCTGTGCCGCCTCATAATAGGGCGGCAAATATAGACAACGAGAAAAGCGTTACCTACAGCCGAGTTTAACTTGTCTAAAACTCAAACTTTCTTACCACCCCGCCGCTTCCCGGAGGGGTAAGCAGAGAAGATAGAACGTCACACCAATCTGTCTTTTCAAATCAATCTTTGCCTCTTCATAATCGTGCGTCTCCTCGCACATACCCGCCGATTATTACGAATGGCAGGACCACTTTCAAGTATTTGAAATACGAGTATCTTCTCTCGTACTTAATCATGGCGCCGTAGAATAATTGGGTTGACGATTGACTACGAAACTGGGGTCGCGAATTCGATTCAAGAAAGATTTATTTTCAATTGGTCTGGGTGTATGTAATGAATTTTTCACATTTACCTACCCCATCTTTATAATCGAACTTTCAGACTTGCCTCTAAAAGTAGAAGGTTTGCCGGTTATTCCTTAAAATAAAGTTTTTCTCTGTTATCTTTTGCTTCTATTACCAAACAAATTCGCCTCATAAAATTATTTTACAGTACCGAAATAAAAGCAAACAAAATAGCAATACTTGCATTTAAATTTGTTCTGGCCCATATTTTCGGATAGGATGAAAACATACAAAAATTATAAAAATAAAACACTTAAAATACCAATTTTGAGTTTATTAATAAAAACACAACTAGTTTCCAGAACTACAGATGTTCTTATCGATACGTGTATAACAAACTAAAACAGATTTTTATACAAAAATTAATCATGACCAAACACATTTAAATATTTAGATAAGAGATAATTTCAATATTAAATAAAATATCTCCAACATTTTGAGTTTGTCCAAATACTTTTTCGCAAATCTGGATTATCTCCAATTGTAGGAGTTATTTTTCATATTATTTACAAATAATATTATTTTTAAATAATACGAAAAATAACTCCGATAATTGAAGATAATCCAGATTTGTGAACAAGTATTTGGATACACTCAAAATGTTGTAAATAAATTAACTGGTCAAATTATAAGCTAAAATAATAAAAATGAAAATGATATTTTCTGGCGTTTCTCATATATATGATTATAATCCAGGATTCGGACTTCACATACTAATATAAGAGTTTCTGCTTAGTGAAAAGCTTCTTTACATCTCACTAATAGATATCTCTAGTAAAGTTCTAGTGATTCAAGAACAAGGTTGTTAAATTGGTTCATTTATAAAGAAATTCCAAGAATTTGAGTTGTGTGGTTGTCAATAATGGATAGAATTGGTGAATGTTACACGCATGTAAAATGATCACTTAAACCAGCCTATGACGGTTGTCAGCCCCGTGAATGCCTAGACTTCCATATTCTTCTTCATCTTGAGATGAGATGTCAAATATGAAAAAATCTCCAATATTATATCACGATATTGATGAGTTTAGTTTGGAATTTTTTGTAATCTATATCTTCGCGATTACGTGGTGTTGTATAGATATTCACTTACTCGCAGCTTCAAAATATATCTCCAAGTTAATTCAAATAACTCCCTTAACAATGGGGGTTGAATTGGAATTCACATCTTGTATTTCTGACAATAGCGCACAATGCCCCGAGACCGCAATCAATTTTCGTTTTGCGAAACGCAATGTAGGGATTATGGTACCTATAATACTCGTATAACGCTTGTAAAGTAAAATCCAACGCGTTATCATCCTTTTTTATATACTCTGATTTCGGCTATTGTCTGCTAGTAGAAGGAGTATCCTGAATAACCTTTCTAAAGAAAATGTATAAAAATGTATCATTTTAAAAAGGTAGTAAGTCATTACATAATAAAAAATATCTTCGTAACTAAAAAATGTATTTTGTATTAAACTTATTAATGAGTTTTTTCTTAAGTAGTTTAACTGAGTTTTAATGTCATTACACATGACTTTTTTCGAAAACAAAGAGACGTTTTTATCTACAGGTGAAAAGTAAAACTAACTAACAAATAAATATTTAGGTTTACATATAGAGGTTGGTAGGGTAATAAATAGAGGAGAGGGGGGAGTAAAGGAACAAGGTTTTTAATAAAAGAAAATATAGATAATATTGGTGACGTATTTTGAAGTAGCATATTATTGATGAACGTTTTATCAGAATTTTTAAGTGTTTGTTTTAAAAATTTTCAAAATTGTTCATGTTTTGACCTTTATTTTTATATTAAAAAATACATGTTTAAAGCTTTTTTAAATTTCATTAATTAATTGCGTAATATAATGTAATCTGCGATGCGTAAGGAATACAGTATAGAATTTGACAAAAGTAATGTTCAATGTTAGCGCTACTAAGGCGGACAGTACACATACCTACACATATGAATGTGACAAATCAAAGCTGCTATTTCGTAATGCAAATTTAAGTGGTTATTTAAATATGAGCAGAGATGAAAGTATTGCGGTAAATTTAGATTAAAATGTAAGAGGATATAATGATTTAATTAATGAATTCGGTTCTCACTTTGTGGTAATATTTGTTCATTTTCAATTCAAATTTTATTTGTTTATTACAATCATTTTTAAATCGATTGTGACACACTTTGAATTATATTATATATTATATTCCATATACGGAGTATATGCAGAATGATTTGGATGAAAAATTCAGGTTTAAATTGAACACTGATAACGGTCAGTCTACGTATATATAACTAGATAAGTACCTACTTCCAACTACTAAATATTCTACATACTTCAGCTATCATAAACCCAAGATTTATTTAATATATTATATATGAATGGAAAATTATAAATAAAAGAGATATTTCATTTACCTACGAGAAATATTGTTAATAAATTCAATATTGCCTTTTTCTTATCCTGAAATAATAATTGCAATACAAAGATAAACTGTTTTACAACCTAAAAAGTGTAACTTCTAACGCCCGCTATAAACATTTTTTGTTGTTCATAACTCATTAAAATTTTATATTTCTGCACAGCCAAGACATTCCCTCCACCCTTGCTATCTCCAGAACTACCCCTGCGTATTGTGCGCGCGTATAATGATATATTTTGTCGGGATTTAAAGAATCGACCACGCATCGATAGTTTCCGTATCTTTTTATAAGCCTGTTTTTTAAACGAATCACATAAATAAATAATTTGCAACATTTTGAATGTGTCTAAACACTTGTTCACAAATCTGGATTATCACCAATTAGGAGTTTTTTTAAATATATTTTTTGACATCTCAACATAGATGAAGAAGGCAAAGGCAAGAATATGCCAGTCTGGACATTTACAGGGGTTATGACCGTCATAGGCTGGTTTAAGTGATAACTTTACACACGTGTAACATTCACCAATTTATGTCGGGTTGTGATCCCATGGTTAGTATCGCATATTATGTACTCTTAAGTCAGAGTTTCTCGGTTCGAATCCACTCTACCATAATTTGATACCTATTTCTAATAATGAGCCGCTTAGGCTCACAGAAATAGTATGAAATATTTGCAAAAATAATAAAAACACGAATATTTCTCTTTTTCCCAAAAAAATCTACCCATGATTGACAACCACACTATTCAAATTCTTAGAACTTGTAGATATATTGATTATACTTAATACACAGTTCTTGAACTCGATAGACTTCATTAGAGACATCTATGGTGATTTCCATAGATGTTCTTCTTCACCTATGTTGAGATGTCAAAAAATGATGTAAAAAATAACTTCTAATTGGAGGTATTCCAGATTTGTGAACAAGTATTTAAACACACTAAAAATGTTGTAATACTTTATTTTTTATATACAATAGAACAAATAATTCAAGGAATATTAGTAAGTCGAATTAAAAAACCACCCCTAAAACGAATAGGATATAACAATAGAAGTAATGGTAGAGATTATTGGAGCGAAAATTTTAATCTTGGATGATCGTGGCTGGCTCGTAGGTATTATGTATTGTGGATTGTGAAACCGACTTTTGTGAATCCTACACCGCAATTTCTAGGATTATTGTTCGTATGCCTCTATATATTTCGTTTATCCCGAATCAAATAAACAATCGTGTTTCCAACATTTTGGATGTACCGAAATCCTGTTTTAGGTTTTGTAATTATTATAATTGAGTTTATTTTTTTGTTGTTTTTCTATAAAACACTTAAAATCCTATTATTTTATGACATCTCATCAAAGATGAAGAAGAATATGGAAGTCTGGGCATTTACGGGGCTGACGACCGTCATAGGCTGGTTTAAGTGACCACTTTACACACATGTAACATTCTACCCATTGTTGACAACCACACTACTCAAATTCTTAGAAGTTCTATATATATGAACCATTTTAGAAACCTTGTTCTTGAATCGCTTGAATTTCACAAGAGACACTATTGGTGAGATTTAAAGAAGCCTATGACGGTCGTCAGCCCCGTAAATGCCCAGACTTCCATATTCTTCTTCATTTTTGATGAGATGTCAAAAAATAATATGAAAATAACTCCTCTAATTGGAGATAATCCAGATTTTGTGAACAAGTATTTGGACTCACTCAAAATGTTGTACTTAAAATCTTTACAATAACTTATATCTATGTTTACACGGAAGAGGAGCACAAGTCCCGTGGTATATGTTACATGTTATATGTCTTCCGTTTCACCACAGACGTATTTTGTATTTATTGATTTGGCGTTTAATTTGTAGAACTCAATTTTAATTTATGTATTAATTTTTAAATCAAACACAGATTTTTTGAGTCTACTAAGTTGTATTTTATTAAAAAACACATTAAAATTAGTATTGTGACAATTGTTTCGCGTAGTTATGGCATTTTTAAATGAATGTGAAGATTAACTGTGACAATATTAATTTTTATGTGTTTTTTAATGTAATCAAACTTAGTTGACTCAAAAAATTTGTGTTTGCTTTAAATATTATATGAATTAGTTATGTACTATATTATGATTTGTTTGCACGTTGGGCTCCTGCATATCCCTTGCAGGCCCAGTATGCAAAAAAAATTGAAGGATTTTGCACATATTTCAAAATAAAAGGATTTCTACTAAAAAAAAAACTTTGCTCAAATCAACTTTAGATACTGCCGCGAATATGATTTATTTGGTATATAGCATTTAAAATTGAATTTAAAAAAAATGTAGCGTGGTTATGACATTATGAGGCGATTGTGATTGATAATATTGAGTCAAGTAGAAAAAGACCGAGGAAAACTTGGCATGATCAATTATTTCGGTATAATCATCGGGTGTTGGTGTGGCGTTCCATTCTCTCCGCCTACCTCTGCGGGGAGGGCGTGGCGGTCAGTTAGTTACCTACGTTTTTGGTAGTGACTTCCATATTCATCTTCATCTATGTTGAGATGTCGAAAATGCAAAAAGAATCGTGTACTAAAACTTTATCTTATTATAATATTTATACATT
>NW_028280891.1:937500-972500 GCF_059751285.1 Brachycentrus maculatus
TTTTGTCTAAAAAATTCATATATTTTTTTTTATATGAAAACTTTTAATTGTTGACACACTCAAAATGTTATAAATAAATTAACTAGTTGAATTATAAGCAAAACTAATTAAATGAAAAAAATATGTGATATGTAACGTCTCATGTATGTGATTATCTCACATACACATAAAAGAGTTTCAGCTCAATAAAAAGCTTCTTTCATCTCACTAAAGATGTTTCTAGTAAAATGTGAATCAAGCACCATGTTTCTAATTTGAATAATATTCATAGAAGTTATCATGGGCAGAATTATATGTTACATGTGTGTAAAGTGATCAATTAAACCAGCCTATGACGGTCGTTAGCCCCGTAAATGCTAAGATTTCCATATTTTTTTTCATCTTTGTTGAGATACAGAGAAAAAAAATTTTTATTTTTATTTTGATTGGTAAAATATTCAATCCCATAGGTACATTAGACTCGGTTGGATTCAGAATATACTCGTACATATGGTATTTTCCATGTGGTCAATTTCTCACGTTTCCTTTTGTTAGTAAAAGCAAACATAGCAAGTGCATCGTAATAATGAAAATAATTTAATGTTTGAACAATAAAACTTAAAGGTAAATCCACCGTCTAGATAACTTGAAGCCTTTTATTCTCAGCATTGTGAGTGTGTCTAAATACTTGTTCACAAATCTGATGCCTTCGTGAGGCGAAAGCGCTCTGTAGTTAGTCACATTTAAAAATTAAAATTATGTTTAAAATGAAACATTTTATATTTGACATATAGTATCTTAAAAATTAAACAATGGAGAATCATCAAAAAATATCTAAATTATAGTTTTTTTTACTTGGTAAATACCATTATTAAATATCACGTAGTAAATATCGCTATTAACCAAGTAAAACCTAAATTTAGCAAGGATAGATTTTACCATATAGTGAATGCCAAATTAACTGTCGAAAATTATATTTTATTGCAGTTCATTAAATTTTAATTTTTTACTGACATTTCTAGGTGCAACTGCGTTTTCGACGATGTCGCTTATGACGAAATCCGGTCACTGGTAAAATAAAATTATGTGGAATAAACCATAAAATTGTAATTTTATTCTATATTGCTGTTTTCTTGCCAGGTGAAACAGTTGTCAAGAATGTAATGAAATCACGCTGATAACATTCGCTTATTAGAACAGGGTTGAATTTTCTTCCAAGCAAAATAATTTTAAAGTGATTATAGTCATCCGCCTAATGGAGGATGCTGTGTCCGGCGCCAAGGGGAATTCACAACAAGAAAATTAGATTCATTCAAGAATGCAGTAAGTGTAGTGAGGTCTTTGTAGTCTTATTGTTTGTAAAGTCAACAATGAACATTACTTTGGACGTAATGAGAATTTCATTTACTTTGCGCTACTGCAGAAGCTATTTTCTCTGACGATGATAGCGGTTTGAATGTAGATATGTTGGTATAAAGACGAGTGCTTACTTTTGAAATGTTGTAGTAATTGAATCCACTCCTATTGTAAGGATTTACTTAATTCAATTCATGATTCAACGCTTATCAAGACTTTATGAAGTATTTATGCCAATATATTTCCCTTACAATTATTCCAATATGTGTATTTACATGTTTTACTACATGTTTTATTTTCGTACTTTTCCAATCTTCTTAAAATCAGTTTTTACTTTTTTTTTACTTTTGTAATATTATTCTTTACTACAATTTTCACTACTTTCTTTTTTATACCATTTCACTATTTACGTTTTGTTTTATTATTTTCTGTTCTCGTGTGTAAAGTGATGGTTCTCCAACGTAGTGTAATGGTCAGCACGATCGACTCCCGTTCTGGAGGTCCCGGGTTCGATTTCCAGGGGGGGGTCAAATAAATTTAAGTGATTTTTTTCACTCTTATATTTATTCAATATTACCATGGACTGGAGTGGAGGGCTGATCATCTTTTCTTGATGTTAAAGATCAAGATAACACTGTGTTTATATGATGCAGTGCCCTTTGCACCATTGGGGTGTGAATAAGGTTATAATTTTTTTATTATTTTCATGGATTACTTACTATCATTTTAACTGTTTCTTTTGTGTTGTACTTTATTATTCTTGTTTTATTATGCCGTACTACTTAAAATTTTTTTTCGTGTTTTATGTTGTACTATCAACAACATAAAACGCGAAAAAAAAAACAAATTTATGAGGCGAATGTTAGTGGGAAAAGAAGCAGAGGAAGACCGAGAAAAACATGGCACGATCAGGTATGCCAAATACTTGAAAGTGGTCAGGTTGGGAGTCGTAACAATCGGCGGGTATGTATGAGGAGATGCATGAACGTGGAAGAGGCGAAGAATGTTTGCAAGGACAGAGTGGTGTGGCGCTCTATTCTCTCTGCCTACCCCTGCGGGGAAGCGGCGTGATGGTTATTTAGTTTTTTTTGTACTATTTTACTCTTCTTTAATTTGTTTTGTTTTGTATATTTTTACTCCATTTTTTTTTTAACAAATATTTTTTGTTACATATTTTCTTAACATAAACTTATAATAATTATACGTACATAAGTATATACTTTGATAAAATATGACATAATTAAATCCAAATACAAAAAAAAAATATTTTCCAAAATAATTTTTAGAATTATGTTACAATTTTTATGCAGCGTTTCAATATTTAAAAATACATATTTTATATTGTAGTCAATCAAAATATACACTTACACCACCCTAAATGTACTTACATGTAAAGTTCACACAATCACGCGGAGCACGAGTACAAAGCATCCCCTATTCAATCGAACAAAGGGGCGTGTGGAAGAGCAAACATTTGTCTTGTGGCAACCCTACATGTCAACATTATCGCTGCACGATAACGGCTCGGGACAGCCCTGACAAATAAAGGCGATTGTCGGCCGTTTAGCGCGCGGTTGGTAAATCGTTGAATTGTTGACGTAGATTCGGTACGTGACTACTTACGGTTGAATTGCTTACTAGTTGAATGTGGGAACGAGGGTTTAATAGTTTGATACACACATACATAAATAATATAAATGTATGTGTTACAGTAATATGCTGTAACCTTTAGTTTTATTGTATGTTAGAGAATTTAGCTAGTAACATAAAATAATTTTTATTTTATTTTATTTTATTTCAAATTCGAAGTTATTATTTTATTAAGCACTCTTAAGTTACATTGTATATCAGCAAATTTAGCAAGTGACATTATTAAAATAAAATAAACACCAACATTTTAGCAAGCCCAACTATGTATGTATGTATGTTCTGATTTTTTTTTTTTATAAAACCCTTATCCGCACCCCAATGGTGCATAGGGCACTGCGTCATATAAACGCAGTGTTATCTTGATGGTTTACACATGAAGGAAAGGTGATCAGCCCTCCGCTTCAGGTACCAGTCCAGGGTAATATTGAATAAATATGACAGTGAAAAAATCACTTATATTTATTTTACCCCCCTTGGGAATCGAACCCGGGACCTCCAGAACGGTAGCCAAGCGTGCTGACCATTACACTACGGAGGCGGACAGGACATTATTAAAATAAAATGACAACCAGCATATTTGCAAGCTAAATTATGCTCTGTATTTTTTAGTTTCAAATTCGAAATTACTGTTCTATGAAAAACCATTTAGTTACATTGTACGTTAGAAAATTTAGCTGGAAATAACGTTGAACTGAATTTACTGCAAACTATTAAGACACTACAAGTAATAACGGGTCCCGAGTATAATGTGAAGACCGGCCCATCCATTGTCAGCGTAATGGTGACATTAATATCTAAATTTTGTTTCAACATTCCCCTATTGCCATTTTGATTACACTGGACTGTCTGGGTTAGAAACAGTTAACGAGGAATTCGTTGGTACGAATATTGACGAAATTCAGACAATGCTGAAATAATGGAAAATTAATGTATTTAAGAAAATTTGATGAGCACTTTACACAACTTTCCTTGATTCATCATTCATTTCATTCAAACCGTTATCTGCACCCCAATGGTGCATAGGGCACTGCATCATATAAACGCAGTGTTATCTTGATCGTTAAAACATGAAGGAAAGGTGATCAGCCTTCCGCTTCCGGTACCAGTTCAAGGTAATATTGAACAAATAAAAGAGTGAAAAAATCACTTTTATTTATTTGACCCCACCCTGGAAATCGAGCCCGGGACCTCCAGTACGGTAGACGAGCGTGCTGACCACTACACTGCGGAGGCGGACATATTCCTCGATTAGTTTATATTTTTAAACAATGTACATGGTGTGGATAACTTTGATTCCATTTCTATCAATAAAAGGGTGTCTGCCAAATTTAAGTTTTCTCAAACCAACCGTAGATACTAACACGAACTCACACATGAATTAACGTAATAATTACATCATATAAATATATATGTACCTACACTTTAAAGTTCCAATCAATAAATAGTGGAGTTGGCAATCAAAGGTAGAATGGTGAATGTAAATCACGTATAAATTGAATAAAACCAGCCTATGATAGTTCCCCTTTTTTCTTCTATTTTCTTTTTACATCTTTTATATATTGAGATGTCAAAAAATGTAAAAAAAGTGTTAAAAACATTTTTTAACAAGTATTTGCACACACTTTAAATGTAGTATTAAAATGTTTTTAATGAAACGCCTTTGAGGCTATAGGTATATAAACAAGGTCGAATATTATTTTTTATGCATTCAAAAATAACAAAGTGAAATATTTTTGCTTGATAAATTATGTAAAATCTCAAAAAGAAGAGAAATGTGTTGTTTGCATTGAACCAATACTACGTATCTTAAAAATAACAATAATTTGATTGTTTTTCAGTATATTCTGAAAGTCATCTTTTTGAAAATGAGCTTTTAAAGAGTAATTCCATTAATAGTCTATTGGTAACAAGGGGCTGAGTTATCTATTTAATGATCGAATTTCAGTGTGTCCAAATCCTTGTTCGTTTTCTCCACTTAGATGTCATTTTATGTTAACATCTCAACAACGATAAATAATAATGAATAAAGTCTTACAAAATAAAACTTTTTGAAAACAAAGCAGTAGTTTTATTTTATAAAGTTTTAAAAATGTAGAGATATAAACGTGACCGTAGAATACCAAACATTTTAAACAGAACTTTAATTATTTGGCAACCAAGTACTTCAATAACCTTCCTCCCGATAAAAAAATGAAGACATTAAAATGCTAAAACATAACTTAAATAAATTAAGTATATGTACATGTCAATATACGAAAGAAAAAACACAAAAAATATTATTATAAAAATATTTATTGATTTGGCGTTTAATTTGTAGAACTCTACATTTTGATTTATGTATTAATTTAAAATCAAACACAGATTTTTGAGTCTACTAAGTTGTATTTTATTAACAAAAACTTATTATAATTTTAAATAATTTTTTATGTGTTTTTGTTAATAAAATACAACTTAGTAGACTCAAAAATCTGTGTTTGATTTTAAATTAATACATAAATTATAAAAATAATTTGCATTACCAACAAATATTAACAATAAACAATAAATGTGAGCAATGTTATGTAACAATAATGAGTAGAATTGGTGAATGTTACGCGTGTGTAAAGTGATCACTTTAACCAGCCTATGACGGTCGTCAGCCCCGTAAATGCTCAGACTTCCATATTCTTCTTCATCTTTGATGAGATGTTAAAAAAATAATAATAAATATAAGTACCTCTCCAAGCACAAGAGCTCAGTCTCTTTATTTGAGAGAGAGCTACGTTATTAATTTTAAGATTGCAAAACTAGAAGTGTCTAGAAAATTAATTATAATCATAAAAAAAACTTTTGTAACCACATTGAATAATAAAAAAATAATATAAATGTGCCATAAAATATCTGCAAAAAACATTCTAGAAATATATAAAGTATTTTGCATGATACGAGGCACTGCTCGGCACTAACGATATTCGAAAATGAATCACGAAATTAATGTGCGGTTCTGCAAAACGAACAGCGGCTCAATCACTCGATGTCCCTTTGATTATGCAGCCGAATTTAGTCTCCCATTTGGATTGTAGCCCAGTCAATTAGGGCTGGATTCCCTTAAGACAAAAGCCCCATACCACGTCAAGTTCACGTCTTAAATTAGAAATAAGTTGCATTAGATTGTGACTGGGATAAGTAGTGCCGTTCGCTGCATCTGCATACCAAATACTAAATTCTAAATCTGACATCTTTCAAACAAAGCAATCAAAAATCACCCATTATACTATGCGTCTGCCAGTATACTCCATTCATTTATTTAATTTTTAATTCATGTTAATATTATTTTTTAAATTAAAGTAAACTAGGTTGTGTAATGGTCCGGCTAGGTAGTGTAATGTTCAGCAAGCTTGCTTACCGTACTTGAGGTTCCGGGTTCGATTCCCATGGTGGGGTCAAATAAATAGATTTTTCAATCTAATAATTATTCAATATTACCCTGGACTCGTCCCTGAAGCGCAGGAGTCCCTTCATGAGAGTAACAATTAAGATAACACTGCGTCAGTACGATGCAGTGCCCAATGCACCATTGGGTGCGGATGAGGGTTAGAAAGGAAGGAGATATTGTAAGTCTGCCTCCATAGTGTAAATAATGCACAATTATTTTATATTTTAAAAGTAATGCTAACTTCATGGTATAGAAATAAAACACTCGCCCTATCATGCATCGTTCACTATGTCTAATACCACTTTAATAACACTACTTCATGACTACCGGTTTTGGAATAATCATTCCATCATCAGATGATATAGGCTGAAGTGTAACAATTTCACTTAAGTCTACATTTGACCTGATTCCGAAATTGGTAGTCTAGTGTTTTTAAGTGATATTACAAAAATTGAACGATGAATGATAACGAGAGTGTGATAGCACATCATGCTGTAGGTCCCAGGCTCAGTTCCCAGGGTGGTCAAAATAAATAATATTACATGAAGTGTTTTTCACCATATGTAATATTGGAATTGCAATTTAGTCTTGGTTCCAATCCTAATGTATGGAAGCGAAGCATAAAGTTAGCAGAAAAATGATGAAAGTAGACAGTAGGCAGTCAAAATTCTACGTCGAAAATCTAAAGACAGAATTCGAAAATTTAGAATTAGCTTTACATAGGGCGTTTGAAAATGATACGGAATGCATCGAAACACGTGTCACAATTCATTTAAAGAAGTAGCTGTAGTTACCACGTAAAATTTAAATTTTAGATTATAAATAGACAAAACATGGCGACAGGTGTACAAATAATAGATAAAGTACATAAAAACATTAAGAATTTCTTTCACAACTCTTGTATCCATTCTTAGGTGATTTTATTTTATTAAGACGGGAAATGCTAACAAATAGATGTTAATTTAATGTGACTTTGAGTAATTTGTAAAATTTGACAAATATTGTGTAATATTCTCGGACAAGCGCCTAATCAAACAGACTATACGCCCACGAGTTAGGTGGTCTTATTGTGCAATTCTTTTCTTGTCCGGCGCTGTTCATTTGTCTCTCCGTTTTCCATCTGACGTTCCTTTGTCTTTCCGCCATCAGCAGTTCATCACACCGCCGGTTCATTTGTTTTCGACGTTATTCAGACGTTTTTTCTCTTGTTTGCCGCCTTTTTGTCTTTTCATTAACGCGAAAAACAACAATGGCCGCTGGCGAGATTAATTGGCGGGAACTTCACCGAAAAAATACGACACGATAAATAAATCAAAGACAATTTGTGGCACCCACGGTGTATTGTCTTAAAATTTTGCTGTTGAAGAGCTAATATTTGTCTGGTTCGTCTTTCAGTAAATATTTGAAGTGTGTAATAAAATAAAAATGACAGTCTTATTTATTCATTCATTTAACTAACTAACCATTAGATGCCGTAAGCCCTGTAAATTCACAAACTTCTATTTTTTCTTCCTCCATCTCAACAGATATGAACAAGAAACCTAATTACTAACTACCTAACTGATTATTACGACGGTTCTCTGCAGGGGTAGGTAGAAAGAAAAGAACGCAACATCAGTCTGTCTTATCAAATAATCTTCGCCTCTCACATTCGTGCATCTCCTCATAAGTATATACCCGCCAATTATTCTTACTCCTAACCCTGACCAGACCACTTTCAAGTATTTGATAAACTTGATCATGCCGAGTTTTATTCGGTTTCCCTCTACTCCTATTCCCATTACAATCGCATCATAAATTCAATTGTTGTATGTTTTCGTTTATTTTAAGCTTAAGTATTTTTCTTGTTTTGTTTGAAGAATTTGTTTTTCGTGCCCTTTAAAATGCTAAAATATGTTTTATCGGAGAATATTAATTTATTCAAGTATTCATATTATTTTTTCAATTAATTATAACATGACAAATCTTTTCCGCGAATTCGATTTAATGTGTTTTACTGAGTAATCTTCTTAAATAAATATCTTTATTCTTTAATTAAGCATTCACGAGAAAAATATCACTTATTATTAAATTATATTGCGGCACGTGTTTCGAAAAACTAAAAAGCATTTCCAAACGCAATATGAGTTATATACACAAAGTGACTGCCGAATCAATTCATGAAAAAGCAATATTAGTTGTTTGATAACGCTGTTGAATGCATCAAATCACGTGTGAATAAGAAAATTAAATAATAAATGGTATTTAAGTAGTAAATGACAAATGAAAAAAATAAATAAACATATATATATATATATATATATATATATATATATATATATATATATATATATATATATATATATATATATATATATATATATATATATATATATATATATATATATATATATATATATATATATATATATATATATATATATATATATATATATATATATATATATATATATATATATATATATATATATATATATATATATATATATATATATATATATATATATATATATATATATATATATATATATATATATATATATATATATATATATATATATATATATATATATATATATATATATATATATATATATATATATATATATATATATATATATATATATATATATATATATATATATATATATATATATATATATATATATATATATATATATATATATATATATATATATATATATATATATATATATATATATATATATATATATATATATATATATATATATATATATATATATATATATATATATATATATATATATATATATATATATATATATATATATATATTACTACAAAGTGACTGCCAAATAAATAATTTTAAATATTTTTAAGCAACGGTATCAATAACGTTTATATTGTTGTATATTAAGTCCACGATATACTGGATAAACAAATCCAATGAATCACGCAATGGATTTATGTTTGTTTGACACTTCTTTTAAAAATTCACTCAAGTGCGAATACTATATTGACTTTTGCAGCGCCAAATTAACCGTGTAAGTGAAATAAAACAACTTTTTTTTCTTTGTTTGTTGTTCGAGAGCAGCGTTTTTAACCCAACTGTGGACAGGCGCTTGTCAACACGATACTTCTGTCCCGAGTTCAGTCACCACTAAAAAATAAGAGGAAATTACTTTTAAGCGTTTTCTTGGAATAATGGAACGGGTGTCTTATGTCATGTCCATTAAGGAATACCAGTAAAAAATGACGACTTTGTGGAATGAAATGAATATAACTGATGTTTACCCATTGTTGAATTTTGGAAGTCGCCAATTATAGAATGCTATATTAGGATTTTTCTCGCCTGGATAGTGTAATGTTTTAACGCGTTTTGCTACAATACTGGAGGCCCCGGGTTCAATTCCCAGGGAGGGGGGTCAAAATAAATATATGTAGGTGATTTTTCCTTCTGATGTTTTTTTTATTTAAATTTATTTTATAAAGTTACAAAATATATTATCGTATCACTTTATTCATTTGCTAGACATTTCTAGTTTACACATATTATAATACTAGTTACGCTGTTCCTCTACAAAAAAGAGACTAAGCTCTTGTGCTTGGAGAGGGACTTACACTCATTTTTCGTTGTTTACACGAATGATCTAATATTGTTTATACTTACAATATTGAAATTTAATTTTTATAATTTTTTCAATATTACCATGGTCTGGTAACTGATGGGCAGAATTGCCTTCATGAATGAATCGATCAAGATAACATTGTGTCAATACCTAATAATAGACCATCAAATGTAGACTTAAGCATTTGAGCTAATGATGGAATAGTTATTCTGAAACCTGTAGTTATGAAACAGTGATTTTAAGTGGTATTACACAAAGTAAACTATGAGTGATAAGGAGAGTGTTATATAACCATCAGAGGCGTGCATTCTAAAAAGGCAGAAGAGCAGTGCCTACCCTGGATTACTCGCTTTCCATATTAAAACGTGACCAGTAACTACTATGCCTTATCCTTCCCGAACTCTGCCTACCATGTATTTTATATTCATGTATTATTTTTTTTTTAAATATAATGTTCCTGTTAGTAATTTGATCGACACAATTCAAAAGTGTTCAAATGGAGAAAACGAGAAGTTTTAATTAAATATTTTTTTCTCCGCTTACATTCTCTAAAAATAGCAGCTATCTTTCATTCATGCATTGATGGACCAATGCCCGGGTATTTCTGTAACGTTTTTTTTATTTATTTTTATAAAAATATTTTATCCTGTTTATTTTCGTTTCGTTGTGTGTGGGAAAACTAAATTTTAACAACAGTGTTAGATAGTTTTCCGGAATGACCGAGTGTGTACTTTATTGTACACGGTGGCAAGAAATGAATTGAATAAAAAGAAGAAAAATGTTTAAAATAAATATATTTATCTTGTGTTCGGATTGCTCATATTGTCTCTATAGCATAAAAACAAACGATTTTATACATATGTGATTTTACACATCTTACAAAATGCACTCATTAACATAAAATTTAGGCCTCTCTTTTTTATGAAGCTCTCATTTGAGATCTTAAAAATATCATACTTAAAAGTGACGAAAAACCGTTAATAGATTATTTATCTTACAAATTTCTTTGCAGTGAATGTATAACTTTAGTAAGACTTATTTGATCACTCAAAACAGTTCTAAAAAACTGTAGGAGAAAAATGTTACGTTTGCAAACGATGTAACGTTTACATAGAAAATATTTCCATTCTTGCATATGAAATCTGTTAGTCTCTAATATTTTTATCATTTGTTTAGTAAATTGTAACATTAGTCACATTCCTTGCACTGTTTTGTCATATTGGAATATAGAAATATGTATTACTTTATCATTTTACAACACGTAAAAATGTTTCAATGAGACCCAAATTCCAAAAAAATTGTACCTTGAAAAATAAATATTTTATTTTTGTGTAGGTACCTTTATAAATTCTACAATGTACATTTTTAAAAAAAAACTTAAGTTTTACATGGTAAATACCACAATTTCTTAAATTCTATTATGACACATGTTTTGATACATACCGCATCATTTTAAAACAGTAAATTTAAGAGTTGTGTCCTTGGGACATTGAAGGGAATTTTTCGAGAGCGATGTAATAGAAGATTCCAACTTAATTGACTGTTTGCTATAAAATAATTGTACTTAAATACGTGTCATCGATTATTTTGATACGATTTGATGCTGCAATTGCAAGGCGAAACAGCTGTCGCTAAATTTTGAATCACAATTCACAAATGGTATTATGATTAACAATATGGTAGTGATAAGTAGTTAATAATAGCAATTTTTGAAAAAAATTAAAATATTTAATCAAAGGGTGTTTTTTGTCCATGGTGTAGGAGTTTTTATTTTCTTGCCAAAGTTCCATATAACAAGCATTCCGAATAATAAGCGTTTCCGGTCCATCTCCGACCCATTCTGATACCGGGTGTCGTGGAACGTCCATTATATTTTCAAAGGCCACCGGAAAATTGATGTAACTCGTAAATTAACAGAACCGCCCACAATTTTCTCCCAATTTTTTATTAAGTGGCGAAATTTATTGATGTTTATTGATATCATAATAGCCGAAAAAGTTTTTTGAAATATGGTTCTGGGTAAAAAATAGAAAACACGCAAATATTACAAATAAACATGTATAATTTAACCCATCCAAACATATTTAAACTGTCACTTTCTGTATTAACTATGTGTGAGTTCTAAAGCTCGATTTCTTCCTGGGTCATCACAATAAATAATTTCATTTCTATTTCAATATTAAAAGCACTTTATGAAATGTTTACGCAAGGATTTTGTTTACATATTTTTATTATTTACAGCGAAATAGATTGCCAAAACGTGTTTTATTCTTGTCACTAATGTAACGATAAATCCCGCAACTAGTCGAAAATAGGGATACTTTAGAGACCTTGTGTTTCTTCTTCTTCTTCTTCTTTACTTCTAGCGTTGTCGTTGTTAGTTGTAAGCATTTATCATTGCATTCAAGTATCTTTGTCCCTAGTAACCGTCCAGTTTCTGTTGTTCCACAGTAAGAATATCCGACAGTCTTAATTTACTTTCAATAACATCGGACAGAAATATATTTTCAAAAAACTATCTAAACCTAAATTATTTGTTGAAGTGGCAACGAGGTCTGTATTCCTTGTATTTAATATTTAAAAAAGGATGAAACTATTAGATGTACCATTAAATGCAATATATTTTTAAAAAATAAACATAAATTTTTTCATAGTTTTCATCAAAATTACGTATTGAATCTCATATATTTAAATTCTTCATAAAAATTTGGTATTCTTCTATTTCAAATACAAAAATCATTATACAATTAAAATGTGACTTCGTTTTTAAATCACTATAAATATTTTATTATAACTTAATTATAATGTCTACCTACCGGTTCCGAAGCTAACCGCTTCATCATCAAGACTGATTAATTAATGACTGTATTAATCAGTCTTGATAAAGAAGCGGTTAGCTTCAAAACCGGTAGACATTATAATTAAGTTATAATAAAATATGTATAGTGATTTTAAAACAAACTTACATTTTAATTGTAAAATGGAAAATCACAAAGTTGGTGCTACAAATATAAATTATAAAAATCATTATTTTTATCGGACAGATTTTCAAAAACTTAAATTCATTAATTTATTTTACGCGTTATGGTTTTACCATATGCGTCGAAATCAAAATACAGTCATGTATTTAGAAGTGGGTCAATCCAGCTCTAATTCTTTCTGACTTCATTAATGGATGCCGTTTAAAAACGAATGTGAGTTCTTACTTGTTTTTCTCTTTGGGTGACAATATTCGCTTATTCCAGTTCTTACTCTACGTCCACTTCCTGCCATTCTTTCTTGTCGCTTGAATGAATCTGACTCATTTTCTTTTATTTTCGTTTATTTCAGTGAACAGATTGTGAAAGATGTAGATCTTTTTTTCCTGTTCTATTACTCATAGAGTTGAGTCAATATTATTGAAAGCATGTTTTAATTTTATTTACTACTAATTTTATAATTATCATTTTATGTTTTGTTAATAAAAGCACAGATAATAATTTTATTGATCATTTAAAAAAAATAAACACTCAATGAATTTTATTTTATTAACCGATTGGTCACTTTGTGTTAAAATGTATGCAATTTTAATATAAGTTTTAAGTGGTATTTACTAACTAAAACTAAAATTAAGAAGTTTATTTCTTTACACACGACTAGTTTCGAAAACTACAGATGTTTTCATCAACATGTGATTATAAAACTAGTCGTTAACTATTCTCGTGTTATGAAATAAAAATCAAAAATTGGTATTATTCAATTGTTTATTTTTTTTAATAATGAACATGACATTCCACAAAGTTAATGCCAAATCAATAATTAATATATTTTTGGTGAATAAAAAGACAAATTTTTTTATAGTTTCGGTAAAAATATCGACGTATCAGTGGCGTGAGAGGGTAGAATGCCACTTGCCTCAGTCCTGAAATCACTCCTTGCTACCTCAACTTTCACCCTTCCAGTCATACATGAACTCCGGTTTACATACTCTTTTGACACAACCAGGGTCTGCTCAATTTGATCCTTATTCTGTTCTCTCACTAATATTTACTAAATTTAAAATCTTTCATAAAAAAATTATGACATAAATTAGAAAAAGCCTTTTTTTATTTCATCATAAATGCACATACTTTTTTTTCATTCTATAGTAAATTGTAATTTTATTTAAAAAAATATTAATTTTTGCGCATATGATTACTTTTTTGTTCCACAATTTTAAAAAAATATGTTGATTTTATGGAACTTACGACATCATTTTATATTGTTTCAAAACAACTATTTAATGTCAATTTATCCTAATTTGTATTTTAGCGAGATTTGAAATCAACCCTCTAGAGGAAGTAAGTGGTCCAAATTCATAATAAATAAAAACGGACATCATTCTTTTATTACAGGTCGTGAATCATTTCATTTCTATCAATTAACATTTCTAAGTTTCATCCTACGTCGAAAGATTGGCGTCATTTCCGTCTCTCTGAATTTCTCGTATCATTTCTCCATTGTTTTATTATGCTGGATCAAGAATAGCATCCAATATGAATGAATTCAGCGGGAATCCGCTGGCCATGTTATTATTCCTCGCATCCGCCTCAATGGACATTTTTCAGCCTCCGTTTCGACGCTCGCCGTCGGCGTCCAGGCGAATCTCGGGCGTCGTGAAAAATGGCGACGACGCGTTTCCGGTCATCTTTCAGGAGAGATTTAAACAAAGGGAGTGACGTGTCGTAAAGTGAAAGCGGAAGTCTATAATTGAGCACGTTTGGCATTGTGATTCCCACGCCAGTACGATAATAATATTAATATTTTCAGAGCATTGTGTTCAGAAAGTTAATTTATTTTTTAACTAACTAACTAACACGCCGCTTTCCTGCAGGGGTTGCAGAAATAATAGAAAGCCACACCAATCTACCTTTGCATACGATTTCAGCCTTTCCACATGTATGCATCTCTTCATACATACCAGCCGATTATTCCATAACACTTTCAAGTTTTTGAAATACTTGATCATACTAGGTTTTTTTCTGGAATGTTTTTCGCAGATACTTTGTGGCACATTTTATAAACGTTATAAAATAATACAATTTTGTTTAAGCCACTTTTTAAAAAAAGTTTTCCTTGACATTTTCTGCTTCTATTACCAACCAAATTTGTCAGCCTATAACAAATCGTTAACCTTGTAAATACCCGAATATTCATATTTTTTTATCTAAATATTGAGATACAGATAATAAAGAAACATCTTGAAATTCATTTACGAGTGTAAAAATATGTTTTTAATTTAAGTTTAATTTGGTTTTACCAATATTCTTTGCAATCTATCGTGACACGTATTCTGATGCATTCCACATCATTTTGAAACACCGTATTGGAAACACGTTGTTTCAAATACGGTGAAAAGATATTACCACAATGTGGCTGCCGAATTCATAAATGAAATTTTATTCATTTATTTTTATTTCTCATTGCGTTTGAATTGTTTCTTTCCATCTACCTATAATTTATTTAAGTTTTGATAAAAATTACCTATTACCTGACAATTGGTTCAAAATGGAATAAATAAAATAACAAAGTTTCTAAATTGATTCATATATATAGAACTTCCAAGAATTTGAGTAGTGTGGTTGTCAATAATGGGTAGAATTGGTGAATGCTACACGTGTGTAAAGTGATCACTTAAACCAGCCTATGACGGTCGTAAGCCCCGTAAATGCCCAGACTTCCATATTCTTCTTCATCTTTGATGAGATGTCAAAAAATAATATGAAAATAACTCCTGTAATTGGAGATAATCCAGATTTTGTGAACAAGTATTTGGACACACTCAAAATGTTGTAAATAAAATAACCCTACAAATAATTTTTTACCCGTGATTGACAACCACATTACTCAATTTATTAAATATTACTCTGGACTGGTCCCTGAAGCGTGGAAGTGATCACCTTGCCTTCATATGACTAACGATCAAGATAACATTGCGCCAATACGATTCAGTGTCCTATGCACCATTGGGTGTGGATAAGGGTCAGAGATGTGTGAGTCCACAACAGCGTTCTATGTTGGAATAAGGAAAGCTTTTATTAAGCAGAGACTATTTCCATTTGTATGCGGGAATAATATTCACAAACTTAAGCCCTACCTGAAGAAATATATATTTTTTTTATTAAAGCCTATGACTGTCGATATTCCATATCTTTCTTCATCCGTTTTAAAATGTCGAAAAAATGGGGAGATAATACAGATTTGTGAACAAGTATTTGGACACACTCAAAATGTTGCAAATAATTTATGGGTTGAAATGGCTTACTGGTATATCACACAGAAAGCCAGTAGGTAGGTACCTGTTACCACACGTGGGCGAAGAATTTCATTGAAAGTGCGGAATAATTTGCAATCAGATATAAATAAGCGCCGTACAAGCTTGCGAATGAAATATTTGATCTCGCATATCGAGATGACAGTCCGCTGAAGACTGGAGACTGATGCACATGATCCCAAAACGAACGACCTGACGGGGTTGCGGTTTCAGGCGGAAACATCTAATGAATCTGAAATCTGAAATCTGAAAACTGAAAGCTGAGATGACGCGTTAGTCGCCATGATAAGGATTATGCAATCGAAAATTGACGGCATTCAATTTTTTTAAATTCTTTTGAATGATTGCATATGGTGCATATGGTGACGATATGGTGCATAGGGCACTGCACCAACTTTTTTAATTTGATCGTTTATTATATGAAGGCAAGGTAATTTGTTCTGCGGTACAGATAGCAGTCTAGGGTAATTTTAAATAAATATTAAACTGAAAAAACACTGATATAATATCAGAATTGTGTAGAACCCCCTGGGGATTGAATCTGTTGCCTCTAGCACGGTATGTAAATGTGCGAACCATAAGACTACGGAGGTGGTCAGAACAACATAGAACATCTTGCTTACGGCATTTGAACAAAAGTGAGATTTTTATTTATTTAAAGCATTGTTAACTTTGTGGTTTGGTAATATAATACTATCCTTATCATTCACCCTTCTTTTTGTGCAGTAGTGTTTTTAAATAAGTAGTATTACACAAAGTGAACGATGAATGGTAAGTAGAGTTTTGTGGATGAGATTCATTCCAAATTAGTTCACATGTATTTTAAGGATACTGTTTATTTATTAACATTAGATATTTTCGATATTTAAACCGGAAATAAAATTTAAATTTTTTAGATACTTAGACCAATTGATTATTCGATTATCATTAACTTTTGCGTAATGTGTAAGTTATCTGACGGACGTCTGTTTAAAGTAATTTCTACATCTGAATTAAAATAATTTATTTTATTGCTAAGAAATACTAAAGAAAGTACGATTCCTCAAAGTGGAGTGTGGGACATTATTTTATTTTCTCGTCTGACCGGATGTAGGGACTTTGGTAGTGCAAAATAAACAGATGGGACATCTTAGTCCGGACTTGGGATATTTGCACTGCATACTCTCCTGCTATATGCACTCCACGGTATACATACGTTACCTCTCCCATTCATTACAGAGATGTACTAAATTTACTCTCCCGATATGACAGAGATAGCAACTGGAAGGAGAGAGATGCCATATCTAGTATCATTAAATTTTAGTTATCCAGTAGATATTTGGAACTTTTAGCATCAAAAATATTGATTTAATTTTATGAAAAAATGAGGGAGAAGAAAAGACATTCCAAATAACATTGCTTCAGAAAGAAAATAGACTAAAATTTCTTTGATGTATATTTAAAATATATTTTACTTTTGCGTTCATTTTAATTCAAATGAATTAAATATCTTTTATTGTATTTCAAATAATTTTGATAATCACTTCATTTTACCTTTGCGTTCGAAATGTATCTGATATTTATTTTATACTTCAATTGTGTTGTAAATTAATTTCAAATAATTCAATAAATTACTTTATTTTGCTTTTACATTCAAAATGTATTTTACAAACGGATCAAATACTATATAATTTATCAACTGTGTATTTTCAGATAATTTTAATGATTTTACATTTCTGTTCGAAATTCATTTTCAGCGATAATATGTATATATTGACGATATCTTACTAAAATATTGTGATCTAAACAATTTTTAAATATTGTTTAAAATTATTAAATTTTACTTTTGTTTAGTGAATGTTTCTAATAATTTCAGTGACTTGATTTTAATGTGTATTGTGTTTTACATATTAAAATGTCTTCGATTATATCTTTTTTACTATAATGTGTTTTACTTTTATATTCCATCAATCCTATTGTATTTAAAATGTAGTTTTCAACGTTCTTTTAATGTTTATTAAATCACCTCTATTCTTCTGTATTTCCCGAAAATTGTTTTTATAAACTGAAATAATGAAAAAGAGACCAGTTTTTTTAACTTCATATTTGATTATTTTTGTAATAATTTTTTGTATATTATTTCGAGAAATAAAAATAATTTGTGTTCTGATCCACTCACATTTTTTATTAACCAACTAGTTTCGGCAACAACCTGTTGCCCTCTTCAGGGTTTAATTTATAATAAATTAATTAACACAAAGTATTTTTATTTCTCGAAATAATATATCAATATGATCCACAAAGTTAATGCTTTCAATATTCAAAACATAATTTTTGTATCTTTATAAAAATTTTAAAAATGTAAATATTTACGTTACAATAAAAAGATTGATACTCTAACTGTAAAATATCAATCAATCATCTGTTTCATAAAATTTACTTAGAAAACACCACTATTAGTAATAACCGCTGATAATGGTATTTACCGAGTAAAATTCAAATGAAAAAAGGCTAAATATTACCACAAAGTAACTGCCGAATCTATTAATGAAACAAATCATTAATCGCCTGATATTATTTATCGCATATGCGGAGCAAGCCGGTCTTGTCGCATCTCCAACATTTGTACACCGTGTACTTAGAGTGTAGAGAGTAGAGAGTAGAGAGTACAGCATCCGGTAAGAAGTGTTCATTATGATTCAGAAATAGACACCATTTTGCTTTGTCGTCCTACGAAATATAATGAATGGCCGATTCAAGAATGGCGGTATTTTCTGCCCACTGCCGGGCCTGTATTACCGTATTGAATTATTTTGTTTTAATTTAAATTTTGCTTGGCGAATACCACTATTACTTAAAATCTATTGCGACACGTGTTTCGATGCATATTGCATCGTTTTCAAATACAGATTGATACATATTACCACAAAGTGACTGCCGAATTAATTAATGAAATTATTTATTTACTATCTTGTTTTTAACTAACGAAGATTTGTGTATTTTCATCACTCAGATGGCCTCATATTTTTGTAATAATTTACATGGATCTTTTACTATGTTATTTATTGATTTGAACATTTACCTTGATAATATGATAATTAAAATATAGAAATCAAACCCTTGTAAAACACTACTTTTGAGATTATGACCATAATTAAGACAACTTTCAAGAACTTCAGATATTTTCATTCACATGTTGGTGAAAATATAAACTTTATCAGTAGTTTTTGAATGTAGTCGTGTTTATGTTAATAACACCAAATCGCTCACTCCTTTAAAAAATGTCATAAATCAAAAATCGTAAATTTTCAGTTGTAAATGTTTTCGGAATGCTAAGAAAATGTACTATATCCTAGCAAAAGAGGTATATTTAAAACTTAATATTTACCCGCTACAGGGCAAAAAGTGTTGTTTTTGCATTTTGATGAAAGGGTATTGTTTAATTATTTTTTTAAATATACTCAATATTTTTCAAATAGAGAAAAAACCTTCAGGTTTTACCTAAAAAGATCTGTTGCACAGTAAAAAGTTCAATAAGTCGCTTGATATTTATTTTTAATACATTGTATTATACTTTTATTATATAAAATATATTATAAAACCCTTATCCGCTCCCCAATGGTGCATAGGGCACTGCATCATACAAACGCAGAGTTATCTTGATCGTTAACACATGAAGGAAAGGTGATCAGCCCTCCGCTACAGGTACCAGCCCAGGCTAATATGGAATAAATATTACGGTGAAAAAATCACTTTTATTTATTTGACCCCCCTGGGAATCGAATCCGAGACCTCCAGAACGCTAGCCGAGCGTGCTGACCATTACTGACTGATCTATGACGTTCTTGTTTTATTTCAATTAAAATGTATATTTAGTATTCACCTGGAAGCACGCTAATAAAAGCCAGAGATATTGTTTTATTTCATGAAGCAGTGAGTTTATTCATTATGATATTCGACTCAGCGGCAAGTTTATGGCGCACTTTATTACGGCCACAACTATTTGTGATCTCCGCTTGCAGTTCGCAACGGCAATCATTATTCCATATAATTTGTGCATATAATGCATCGTTAAGGAGACACACTAAATCTGCGATATTGTTCGTGCAAATCAACAACAATATCGGGACATTTATTGACTTGGCGTTTAATTTGTGGAACTCCATTTTAATTTATGTGTTAATTTTAAATCAAACACAGATTTCTTGAGTCTACCAAGTTGTATTTTATTAACAAAAAACACATAAAAAATTATATTGTGACAATTGTTTCGCGTTGTTAGGGCATTATCAAACGAATGACATTCGTTTGATAATGCCCTAACAAGGCGAAACAATTGTCACAATATAATTTTTTATGTGTTTTTTGTTAATAAAATACAACTTAGTAGACTCAAAAAATCTCTGTTTGATTAAAAATTAATACATAAATATCGGGAAATTTTCTATGATTCAATGGAGAATATTCCAATTCTCACCGACTTATTTACATTCGTAAATAAGTATCTTATCTTCGTCCGCCTCCGTAGTGTAATGGTCAGTACGCTCGGCTACCATACTGGAGGTCCCGGGTTCGATTCCCAGGGGGGGGGGTCAAATAAATATTAGTGATTTTTTCGCTGTAATATTTATTCAATATAACCCTGGACTGGTACGTAAGCGAAGGGCTGATCACCTTTCCTTCATATGTCAATGATCAAGATAACACTACGTTCATATGATGCAGTGCCCTATGCACCATAGGGTGTGGATAAGGGTTGGAATATTTACATTAATTGATTTGGGAGTCACATTGTAGTAACGACCTTTGCATTAATTAGTTAGTTAGCTGGTTTAAGTGATCACTTTAAACAGTATGTGATATTTACTATCCCAACTATGATGAATAACCACAATGTATGTGTGTGTTGCTTTTTATTTTATCAGTTAATTATAAATAATAATATAAATGTCAAATATAAGTCAAAATCACTAGATAAGTTGATAAATGAATACGTACCATATTAAATATTTTACGAGACGAAGCATATTTTTTTTAATAAATCATTTTCGTACAATTCTAATTCTGTTTTTCTTTACAGGTAAGGAATGGCTAGTCAAATCAGCATGACTTCGTCATACGCGTACATTACAGCAGGTAAGTATAATTTGCATAAAAATGAAAAACATTAATTTCAATTTTATATTTGGCCTGTATATATTTTTTTGCTATTTTAAACATTATTTATATATAGTTTAAGTAGATATTATTACATTCACATATATGTACATATGTACATTAATATGCAGAAGTTTCAAAAATTTTAGTAGTGTAGTTGTCAATTATGGGTAGAATGATGAATGTTCCACGTTTGTAATGTGATCACTTAGACAACCTACGACAGGTCACAAACCCTATAAATATCCAGATTTTCATATTTTTCTTCATTTATGTATAGAAACCCAGTTTTGTGAACAAGGATTTGGATGTACCCAAAAATATATAATATTCTTCTTAAATATCTACACATCCATATTATTCTTCATCTATGTTAAGAAGTCAAAAATATAATTCGTATTTTTTAACAATATTATTATTAACTAGCCCGGGAACCCCATGCTCCATTGACGACTAGATAGGTGCCTACTGAAAACCATTAATTTCTTTTAAAAGAAAAAAAATCATTGCTTTTCCAACACCTGTATGAAAATTTCCATACAAATCCCGGCTTGTTACTATGTAGGTACATTTTTCGTTTTCCATACAATACAATCTCTTTGTGGGGCCGAAAGAGGTACTTCGGACCGATGTGCCTTTCTTGCGCCGGGTTTTTAATGAGATTTAAAAACTTACGCACGAGCGATCCCGCATTGAAGATACACCCCTGATACAATGTTTTATGATGACACAGAAATGTAGAGAACGAAAAGAGAGCGAGAGAGAGAGAATTGGGGAGGAAAGGAGAGAGAAAGAGGGATGGAAATTCGTGTAGGGACCCGTTGTGTGTGGACATAAAAGGACCTTTATTTTACATAACATTTACTTACGACATGGCTAGATTCAAATGGTTGCTTGGGAGTATTTCGTTTAATTACAAACGTATTTCTCTTTTATTTCTATGTAGCCAAAAAACATATATCTATATGGCCAATAAAATAAAATAATTATAAATGAACAGAAATTGCAGAATAATTTTTTACACATAATAGTAATAATAATACATTTTTGATATCTCAACATAGATGAAGAAGAATATATATATTTGGGTATTTTCAAGGTTTATGACCTATTATAGGCTGGTTAAGTGATCACTTTACACACGTGCAAGATTCACCAATGCTACCCATGATTAATTGAAAAAATTAGAACTCCTAGATAATTTAGTCTCGTGACACAGTATATATGTATATTTATTTTATTAAAATTAAACACTTAAATATATACCACATTAATGAGTTTTTTTGATAAGTCTCCAAAACGACAGGTGTTTTCATCTTCTGGTACAAATTTAATTAAATTTTTAATTTGTACCAGAAGACGAAAACATCTGTCATTTTCGAAACGAGTAGTTAATATAAATAAAACTCACTAAATCGGTATATTCAAGTGTTTAATTTTAATAAAATAATCATGTCATTTCACAAAGTTAATGCCGAATCAATAAATAAAACAGTATAAATGTGTTTACAACAGCCATCTATGTTGGATTGAGTGAAGCTTTTATTAAGCAGATACTCTTTTATTTGTATGCAAGATCCGAACTCCAGAATATATTCACTGGCTGAGAACCACCCGATAGTATAATTTGTTATATTTAGCTTATAATTTGACCAGTTATTTTATTTACAAGTATGTTAAGATGTCAAAAATGTAAAAAAAACTCTTATGAGGAGATAATCCAGTTTTGTGAACAAGTATTTGGACACACTCAAAAGGTTGGAAATAAAAGTACACGTAGTATTGGAATGATTAAGTAATACTAGGATTTAAGTTTTTTACATACATTTCTTGGTGGAACTGCATTTCATATAATAAAATAACAACTATGTGTGTAGTTTACTCCACATAGTTTATGTATTATGAATAAATATAGACATATTCTTAGCACATAAACTACAATAAAACTGTGGTGACTCGAGTAGGTCCCTAAACAGATAGCGGACCTGACAAGCATTCAAGTTTTGAGAATGGAAGTCTGCAAAATTAAAATTACTGTAAATTGTAAGCCGCCCTTACGGTGATTTTAATGAAAACGGCGCTAAAATTTTTCCGTAAGTATTAATTTTTATATGTTTATTATTGTCCGCCTCCATCATGTGATGGTTAGCGTGCTTAGCTACCGTGTAGAACGTCTCAGTTTCGATCCTCTGTGGGGTAAAAATAAATATTAGTGATTCTACGCTTTGATATTTATTTAATATTGCCCTGGACTGGTCCTTGAAGCGCAGGAGTGATCACCTTACCTTCATGTAAGTATAGATCACGTTAACACTGCGTTAATACAATGCAGTGCCCTATGCATCATTGGGTGCAGTTAGAAGACGATTCCCTGCATTCACTCTTATCTCAATATCCTTATCCACTTTTCCATCCCTTGTGAACATGATTCCTAGATATAAAAATTCTTGCACCTGTTCCAGGGATACAATACAGGGATCAATCAGAACCTAAAATCTGGTGGTGTCAAAAGTCTGCGTAATCGGAGGGCATGTATGACTAGATGTATGGATGTGAAGAAGGCGAGGAGTGTATTCCTTCCTCTCTGCCTACCCCTGCGGTAAAACTGCGTGATGGTAGTAGTAGAAGTAGAACTAGAAGATTTTTAAATATTACTTTTATTGTTATTTTGATTAATTATTTAATTGCTGGTCACCCTGCGAGTCTACAATGGCGGGAAATGACACAAACAGCGACTGTAGGTATCTACTTTAGTTAAAGGGGTTTATGCGGTAAGGGTGGGTTTCTGGGGGGCTGTGGAGACACCCACTCGCAATTCTCGGCAAACAAACGACATTCATCCGTTTCGGATAATATGTAGCTAGCTGACTTAGTAAGCCCTGCTGGAATACATATTATTTCATAAATAATAAAATAAAATATGTTTTTTTTTTTAATTACCAACTTTCTGAACTTAGTGTCATTTCTGTAAACCTAGACTTGTAATTATTCATTTATTATTTCTTCATCATATATATAATTACAAAATACAATCACGTGCCCTTAATGAATTTTCCAGTGGCAAAGGCACATTTTACAATACGTAGTCAAAATATAATTAATTAATTAAACCATATTCGCTCCCTAGGTGGAGCATATGGAGTACACAAACTGGCTTTTCTGTCGGCTGCCAGCTCCCTTGCATCCTCCTAAGTCAGAAGTTCTGACGAAAACTGCCGACGAATTGTCAGCAGTGGTCGTCCTGGGCGGCGCGAACCCGATGCCTTGTAAAAGAGGCAAGCTTGATGGCGGCTCTTAGGAGGCATGCGGTGTACATGGCCAAGTCAACTGAATCGCCTTTTCTTGACATTGAAATATAATTACGACTTCATAGTTTTTTTTCCATTTATATTTTATTTCAATAACGACCGGGTATTGTCATTACCGACATCATCAGACTGGCAAAACCCTGTCACAATAAAGTGTATGAGAAAAAAACTATATACATTGTTGTTATTTTATTAAGTAAAATGTAGTCAGTATTCCAACAAGAAATGTCAGTACAAAACTTATATGAAAGAAAACTGTTAATGACATACAATCAAATACGTGGCCAAATGATACGATCAATTTCAGATTTACCTCTATCATCCATTTGAGAAAAGATCTTTGTAGGTACTTAGTTCCGTTATCTAATGGCTTCATGTATAACGAAAGCAGCTTGTACATTTTTTTAGGATTGTAATCAAAGCTCCTTTGGCCAATGGAGGTATGTTTTAGGTTTTGTTTGATGTGATTCTGTGTTTTGGATTAAAAAGTATTATAGAAAAAGTATTGTATATGTTGTTGTAACGATCAACAGATTGATCGTTACAGCAACATATACAATACTTCGTATAGATGTTGCGCTACGATCGTATAGATGTGGCGCTACAAAAAAAAATATATAACTCACTTTTGTCCATCACGATATACACGTTTAAAAAGGTTGTGTCGAAACTTTAAAATAATCGGCGAATAATTGGGCGTGCCCAAGTCAGGAGTCGGAATAATCGTTGGGTATGTGTGAGAAGACGCATGAATGTGGAAGAGGTGACGATTATTAAGCTTCCTATTCTGTCTGCCTATCCTTGCGGCAAAGCGGCCTAACTGTTAGTTAGTCCGATCGTCTCGTTTATAAAATGGCTGCCGCTCCGATCCGCAGGCATAATAACACAAGTAAGCAGAATTTCCTTGTGTTTCTCTTCTTCCTCTGTGTGTCTCCTTCCCCTCACCCCCCGCCCCCTTTCCTTCCGCCCCCTCGCCCTGCGCAGCCCGCCTCTGCTAAACTTGTAGAATTCTCAAGGGTATTATCTAAGATTGAAATTATTCATAATGCAGCGAGGAGAGGATGGGAAGTTTGGCAATAAGACGATAAAGTTGGTGCGCTATCTTCACGCTTTTTTGGCAACGAATTTTCCATCTTACCTCTATTTATTTAGTGTTTTCAGAGAAAAACCAGTTTTGAGAACAAGTAAATATTTGGACACACTCAAAATATTCTTCTTGGCTCCATCCCAACTTATAGTCTTTGTAGGCTGTTTGGATCAGCTCTCCTCGTCCTCAGGTTGTTGGTCCTTCTATCGTTTACAACGACGCATAATCTGTGCGTTATCTTTCTGCAGCATCTTTGAATTTGTTGGTCTTTCTCTAGATGTCTTTCAAGGAAGATCCATGTCGATTGCCTGGTTTACAATATGTTCAGGTTCTCTACGTCCTATGTGCCCATACCATCTCGATTGCCTTTCCTCTACCTTACTATTGATACCAGTTGCACCCAGGCTTCCACGAATGGATGATTCTCTTTATTTTGTCTCTACGGGACATTCCAGCTGACTTTTTTTTTGAATTACCTAACGTCCAAGCGACTCTTAAATCTAGCTACGGCTTATGCAACACCGCTTATCATGACCCTATTCAGGCTTCAACTTTTTAAGTTTCATAGTCTATCAGCGAAATAAAAATCTACTCGTGAGTGGATTGACTCTTTATGTTTAAAGTTACTATAATTTCATGTAATTTATGAGTGAAAATTCTGGGCAAAAACACTCGCTCACGCCAGTTGACCAACTTAGCATTGGTATGTCAGTATTTTCTAGTTGCCTAAAGTAGGTAGGCAGTGAGAATAGAACACCACACCACTCTGTTTTTACAAAGAATCTTTGTCTTTTTCACCATCTTTTTTATCTCCTCATACATACCCGTATATTATTCTTCCTCTATGAACTCCTGACCTGACCACGCCTAAGTATTTCAAATACTTGACCATGCCAAGATTTTCTCGGTCTCTTCCTCTGCTTCTCATTCCAACTACATTCGCATCATAGATTCACATGCCTAAACCATCTCAACGCACCTTTCATTATTATATCGATAATGCATTGCATTTTTTCCTTATATCACCATTCAAACATCTATCATACATACATCGTTTTACCGCGAATTCATCTGAAAGATCGCACTTAAAATACATTTCATCCATCTTTAATCAAGTCCATGCTACACTGATAAAAATAACTATTTATAAACATTATAAAATAAAACAACTTTGTTTTAACCACTTTTTATTGGTACACTTTTTCCAACCAGTTTCGACAAGAACCTAATACTATGAGTATTTCAATGTTTTAGAAATAGTACATAAACCCTGATGATGACAAGGTTCCTGTCGAAACCGGTTGGAAAAAATGTACCAATAAAAAGTGTTTAAAACAAAGTTGTTTTATTTTATAAAGTTTATAAAATGTGCCACAAAGTATCTGCGAAGAACATTTAAGAAAATAACTATTTATCCCCATAAAAATGGTTTATTTAAATAGGCCAACAAACCCATCCCGAGAGTAAGACTGCCATTCGAGAAATTGCCCGCGTTCCACTAACCCACGGAGTAAACTTCAAAGTTCTTCAGTACGATTCCGAAACACAAACAGCAAGTTGCTTTGTACACAATCCGACTCCCCTCTCCCCCCATTCTGCCCTATGTGCAGGGTGGTTTGCCATTGAGCTACTGTGTCTTGTGTCTTGCAACTCCATGATAATAATTATGAGCGCTGGGGGAGGGAACACCCTGTGTTTAGGCAGATTATGTAATCGTAATTCATTAAACGGTAGCTACATTATGTGATATAATGGTTGCATTAGCTGGTTCCAATACAGTTTACTTACATTTTTGACATTTTAACAAAGATGAAGGAGAGTATCGTATCTTAAATGTTTTTCGCAGATACTTTGTGGGATATTTTATAAACTTTATATATTAAACAACTTTGTTTTAACCACTTTTTTATTATTATTACACTTTAACCTACCGGTTTCGACAATAACCTTGTCATCATCAGGGTTTATCAAATTCTAATATATTAAAAACATTAAAATACTCATAATATATTACTTTCCCTTACCAAAAACTTCCACACACTCCGTATGAATTCCTAAATTTTAGTATAGATTTCATTAGTATTTTAATGTTTTATAATTTAATAAACCCTGATGATGACAAGGTTCTTGTCGAAACCGGTAGGTTGAAGTGTACTTATAATAAAAAAGTGGTTAAAACAAAGTTGTTTAATTTTATAAAGAGAGTATCGTTATTAATTTTATTGATTTAGCAGTCACTTTGTTTTAAAATCTATCCATTTTTAATTTAAATTTTACTTCATGAATACTACAATTTCTTAAAATCTATTGTGACACGTGTGACTGCCGAATTAATGACACCTGTCTTTAGTTGACCTGATGAGAGAAGTCGTGAAGTAGTTTTACATGAGTGATAAGGAGAGTGTTACATTGCTGTACCACGAAGTTACAATGCTATCGATTTCCAAAATAAAGAACAGTTAAACAAATATATGAGGCGAAGTAGCAAATAAATTAATTTTTCAGATTCATTTAGCGTATATTTATTATAAACTAGAAGAATAATATAAATAATAAAAAAAAAAGAAATATAATAAAACAAAAATACATATTTTGACATTTCAACATATATGGATAAAAAAGTAAATGGAAGTCTTAGTACAATGATTAAAGAAAACACTTGTTTTATACCACTTGAGTTTTATTAAAGACTACATGTTTCGGAAGTTAAACTTCCATCATTCAGGTCTGTATAATAACTCAATTATTATTCAGACCTGAATGATGGAAGTCTAACTTCCGAAACATGTAGTCTTAAATAAAACTCAAGTGGTATGAAACAAGTGTTTTCTTTAATCATTGTAACATGTCTTACCACAAAGTTAATGCCGAAACAATAAATAAAATAGAAGTCTTAGTGTTTACAGAGCTGATGACTTATCATAGGCTGGTTTAAGTTCTTACTTCATACACTTGTAAAATTCATCATTGAATCACAACCTCACGACCCATATTTTCAGAACTCCTATACAAAAATCTCAAGACGCTTAGTATGTTTGTTCACTAGAGCCATCTTTAGTTAGTTTGAAATAGCCTTAACTTAGCCCTTTTTATTTAGATGTATGCAAGAACCTTTTTATGGTGACATGTAGAAACCCTCATTCAGACAAAATATATATTAAACATAAATATGTATGTGTTTGTGTGTGTATACAAACATTTATAATATATAAAAAAAACTGTTATAACATTAAGGTTTGTATATACATATAATACGGATTTCAAAAGAAAAATTTAAAAAGTATGTATTTAGATCTGCAAAACCTCAATAAACGCGGAAGCTACGCAATCATTAATAAGAGGAATAAATTTTGTTGCACTTATCCTTCATTCACGTGTTTAAATATCCATTACGCTAAATAAGGCATCGTTCGCAAGTAACCCAATAAGCGCCGTGCACAAAGTTCCCACTTAAACCATTAAACTCAGATAATGTCATTACAATAAAATATTTGGGGTGAATCTTACCCCGTCCTCGAGTAAATGTCCTACCAAACATCAGCACTGATTAATCCCATAGTTGGATGTTAATAAAGCACATCAAAGGGCGAGCGAAGGGTTAAACAACCCCCGACCGGAGCGAAAGGGTTTGGGTAACAGGTGTAATGATATTAAGAGCAGGGGTGGAGATCAACAAACATAAATCTCTGTTCGTTATTTTTGCCATGACATATCTTTTATCACGTTATTTATTGATTTGAACATTAACATTGTAGAATAACGTGATAATTTAAATAAAAAGAAAAAAATATTTACTCCGCACCCCATTGGTGCATAGAGCACTACATCATATAGACGAAGTATCATCTTGATCGTTAACAGATGAAGGAAAGATGATCAGCCGTCCGCTCCAGGTACCAGTCCAGGATTATATTGAATCAAAATTAGTTAAATTATACAACTTGTGATAAATTGTGACGTATTTTGGAATTTTTCTCTTTTGAAGTTTTTTTATTTATTTTAAAATGCAAGTTTTCTGGTATGATACCACTCACAGAATTATAAATCTGAATATTTCGAGACGTACCCATTTCTTCATCAGGACAATTGCCACTGTTTCCTCAATTCAATTCGGCAACTTTGATTAAAATCCGTGGTAAAAATACTTTTATTAACCACGCCTTTTAGTTCCCTCATTACCTTGACATCTCTATATAGATGATGAAAAATATATTAATCTGGGTGTTTACAGGGCTTAAGACCAGGATCTATCATAGACTGATTGAGTGACCACTTAATTAGCCTATGACAGGTCATACGCCCTGTAAATACCCAGACTTCCATTATTTTAATTCATGGCTAGAAAGGTAACATTCTCCAATCTTCCCATGACCGACAACCACACTTTGATGTAAAAACCGCATCTTTGATGAGATGTAAAAAATATATTAATAAAATCAATCTGACAAACTTAAGTTAACAAAATTAAACAAAATAAAAGGTTGCAATCAGTATATACAAATGTCTATCCCTGATTTTACCCCATAGCTCATCAATTAATCTACCCAGGCAAGTAAGAAGTACGTATGTAGGTACATTGTCACGATTTGACGTGTTCCATGGAATATCGTAATACCATACGTTGACGTGCATGTACTAGCTAATATCCAAACCACGGCATATCCATAGCCAAGTAATAAACTAAGCAAACAAAGGCCTAACAAAGGAAGCTAGACAAGCAATCCACAACGGAGTCCTTGTACCAACCAGAATATAACAAATAATTCTTTTGATGGTTTGCTTAAAAGATATTATCACACATATAAAAACGATAATGTATTTTTTTTCATTAGTTAGCTTATATTTTACTAATATTAACTATTTTTCACTTAATTTACATCATTTTTATATAAATTTACATCTTCTTACAGTAACAAATCATTCATTTTTAAATTCTTTCAGACTCTTTTCATTCTTCATACATTCAGGCATCTCATCATAAATTTTCATACCCTCATACATTAAACAATTTTGTGATTAGATTTTTTTCAATAATGGCAGTGATATCTTCATTAAAATTTTTGTTTAACACTATTTATCCTCAAAATATTTGAGTAATTTATCATTTAAAAATGTATATATAAAGTTCAACTTTTAATTTAAGTATCTTTTTTATATTTAACCAGTTGAGTTCTTCTCTCATTCTTTCTATATTATTATATCTATTTTTCTTGAGTACTATTGTCATCGCTTTATTTTGTATAATTTTTAATTCATTTTAATTTCCTTCAATTGCCAAAAATAATTATGTCGAGCAGTACCTAATCTATATGTGGAATAATGGTTGTTTTATATATGAGTTCTGCAGTATTTTTAATATTTTGAAACAAAATAAATTCATAGGAATATAAATAATGATAAACCCAAATTAAATACATTGATTATTTAAATTTTACTTACTCAATACCACTATTTCTTAAAATCTATTGTAGGTACGATGCATTCCTCATCATTTTCAAATACGGTGTTAGAATTTTGTAATTTTCTTGAGTGTCATGTCTGTGTTTTAGATACCTTTCCAAAAGTTTTAATAAATTGATAAATTTTATTAATAGGTACGATCGAAAATCTAATGTTTATATTGACTCTTAAATTTAGTTATTTTTAAATAAAATTTAAAAGATAAATATAAAATGCAAATAAAAAAATCCATGAAATTAAGAAAGGTGTGCTGAGATGGTTTAGACATGTAGAACGAATGAGTGAGGAAAGAACGGTAAAACAAATTAATGAGGCAAATGTTATTGGAAAAAGCAGCAGAGGAAGACCGAGAAAAAATGGTACGATCAGGTATGCCAAATACTTAAAAGTGGTCAGGTTAGGAGTCGTAATAATCGGAGGGTATGTAACGTGGAAGAGGCGAAGAATGTTTGCAAAGACAGAGTGGTGTGGCGTTCTATTCTCTCTGCCCACCCCTGAGGAGAAATGGTGTGATGATTAGTTAGTAAGTTAATTTTTTATATTCCAAATAAGAACTTTTTTTTTATAAATTTGGACATTTATTTGGTAAGTACCACTTATCATGACACGTGTTTTGATGCACTCTAAATTAATATGAGTGATGATGACGTTGAATGCATCGAAACACATTTCACAATAAAGTTTAATAATCAATAGTACCTATCTACTAAGTAAATGTTTGAAAAATGTTATCTGTTTGTTATAGCTATAAACAGTAGTCTTGATAATTTCCAAGTGTTTCGTGTGTTAACATCTAAAAAGAATCTGCTAAGTTAGAATGTGTTAGGGATATATTAGCAAAGAGATTGCCACCGGGAGAAAACATCCCCCTCATTTTAACTCCAAACCGACGGATGCAGAGGTTCTTAAAATAGTTTAATTTTTCTTTTAATAGTTTAATTTTAGGTTCTTAAAATAGTTTGATTTATTATATCGCTCACTCCTTTCAACAACGTCGTATATCAAAAAACTTGATTTTTCAGGAGATCGTTTTTAAAATTTAAGAATATAATGAAATATATTAAAAATAAATATCAAGCCACTTTTTGAACTTTTTACTGTGCAACAGATCTTTTTAGGTAATACCTGAAGGTTTTTCTCCATTTGAAAAATATTAAGTTTATTTAAAATTATTATACAATAACTTTTCTTCAAAATGCAAAAACAACACTTTCTGCCCTATAGCGAGTAAATATTAAGTTCAAAATATGCCACTTTTGCTGGGATATAGTATGTTTTCTGGGCATTCCGAAAACATGCACAACTGAAAATTGACGATTTTTGATATATGACGTTGAATGGAGTGAGCGATATCTATAAGGAAATGATTTATACATTACATTTCAACACTCAGTCGAAGATAATCTACTCGATAGGGTTTATTTTGCAGTTGGTACCGTATGTATAATAGTTTTATAAAAATGTTTCTAGAGTAAAATCAATGAAAGTTCACAAAAAAATCAAATTTTGTGTCCGAAATAATTGATATAAGGAAAGAATGCAAGGCTGAGATAAGCATTTTCAATAAAATTAATAAAGGCGTGTTGCGATGGTTGCATGTGAATTGAATGAGTGAAGAAAGAATAGTTCAACAACATTATGAGGCGAATGTGGTTGGTAATAATAGTAGAAGAAGACCGAGGAAAACTTGGTATAAACAATTATTTCAATTACTTAAAAGTGGTCAGGACAGGAGTCGGAAAAATCGGTGTGCACGTATGAGAAGATGTATGAATGTGGAAGAGGCGGAGATTGTGTGCAAAGACAGATTGGTGTGGCGTTCAATTCTGTCTGCCTAGCCCTGTGGGAAAGCGACGCCAAGTATTCTAAATTGTAAGTATTATTTAATATTTTAAAAAATATATATATTTTATTTTAATTGTTCAATACCACTCTTTCTTGAAATCTTGATTGAAAATTGTAGCAGCGTCATTATCAAACTCCGTGTTTTTGGTATTTACAGAGTAAATTTGATTTTTTTTTATTTTAAAATAAAATACAACTTTTATTTTATTTACTGTTTCGGCATTAACTTTGTGGTAAGACATGTTACAATGATTAAAGAAAACACTTGTTTTTTACCACTTGAGTTTTATTAAAGACTACATGTTTCAGAAGTTAAACTTCCATCATTCAGGTCTGTATAATAACTTATTATGTTATTTTACAACTAATATATTACATAACTTATTATGTTAACTTATGACCTGAATGATGGAAGTTTAACTTCTGAAACACGTAGTCTTTAATAAAACTCAAGTGGGAAAAAACAAGTGTTTTCTTTAATCATTATAATACAACTTAATGAACAATTTTCGCATTTGAATCTGCATGATCTTTTTTTATTCAAGTCAATATTTTTTTGATATAATTTAAACGAATTCATAAACAATTATCACGAGGGAAAGTTTGACAATCACTGGTCTCGGTGAAAACCGCCATCCCCGCCTCTTCTTTAGGTTTTGGATGTTTTAAGCGAATAGGTTCGGTAAATAATGGATAGCCCCCTTAACAAAATAGCTTTGCTGCTCTTTAGTTCAGGGTAAGTGGATTAGCAACAATCTCGGTCTTAAGTTCAAGATGGTGACAGCTCATATTCCTATTAATTTGACTGTAGTTCAAATGCATATGTTGAAAATAAATAACTAACTAACTAACTTACCATCACGCCACTTCCCCGAACGGGTAGGCAGAGATAATAGAACGCCATACCATTCTGTCTTTGCAAACAATCTTTGCCCATTCCATATCATGCATCTCTTTGCGTCCCGCCGATTATTCCGACTCCTGACTTCACCGCGTACAATGTTTTAAATACTTGATCATGCAAAGTTTTCCTCGGTCTTTCTCTGCTTCTATTATCAACCATATTCGCCTCGTTAATTGGTTTATCCTATCCTTTCTTCACTTATTCAATTCCCATGCCCAAACCATCTCAACACACCTTTCCTAATGTTATCGATAATAAAACAGTTTCCCTATCATTCATCTCAATATCATTGATGGATATCTCAGCCTTTCATTTTCGCCGATAGGTTATTATTTGCCATATCTAATTTCTATGCACCATACACTCTTACCATGTACTCCGCATGCCTCCCGAGCGCCTCAATCAAGCTCAAGAGACAAGGTCTCTATTACAAGGTATCAGGTTCGTGCAGCCCAGAACGACCGCTGCTGACAATTCGACGGCATTTTTTGTCAGAACTTCGGGACGCGGATCTGACTTGACAAAAGAGCAAGAGAGCTGGCAGCCGACAGAAAAGCCTGGAGACAGTTTGTTTACTCCAAATGCTCCACATAGGAAGCGGATATGGTTTAGTTCACTCTTAGTTGGTTATTTGGCTAAGTAATGATTAGCTATGTAATAAAGAAAGTCCGCCTCCGTACTGCAATGGTCAGTACAATCGACTACCGTTCTGGAGGTTCCGGGTTCCCAGGGGAGGTAAAATAAAAATAAGCGATTTTTTCTCTCCAATTATTCAATTTTACCCTGGACTGGTACATGAAGCGGAGGGCTGATCACCTTTCTTTCATGTGTTAATGATCAAGATAACACTGCGTTTATATGATGCAGTGCCCTATGCACCATTGGGGTGCGGATAAGGGTAAAAAAATGATTATCAAACTAACTAACTAACTGACTGACCATGCTCCTTCCTCGCAG
>NW_028280891.1:1277500-1395000 GCF_059751285.1 Brachycentrus maculatus
TCATATAAACAGCGTTACATTTAATAATAGTATTAGATAGTAACACCCACTAACACAGTTTTGCTGTAAATGCTAACACCCATTTCACAACACAAAAGAAATTAGTGTTACTTCACTAATTTCCATCTTCCGGTTCATCCGATGAATTTTAATTATTATTGTTAATAATTCCTTCTGCATTGTTCAAATTCTAAATCAGTTTTTTAAAGTATTTGTAGGAAAGTTACGTATACTGTTACTAACCTTACCTAACCGAGAAGGAAAAAAAAACTAAATTTAGGGTCGATCGAATTCATAAATTTATTTTGAAAATCAAAAACTTGTTTAATACTTCTGGTTGAGTTTTATTTCATTACACACAACTAGTTTCGAAAACTACAGTTGTTTTCATCTACAGATGATTACAAATATGATTATTTTTCATTCGTTTGATCTAGTGTAAAGTAAGGGCATAATGCTTTACCAAATTTTACGTTAAACTACGTAAGAAAGATAACTTTACTCTGAACTTTTATTTGTAATAAATTTAGCAGTTTTATGTAGGTGTCGATCTGTATTGTCAGGAAGTTAATGTTACCTAAAAACATATAGTTTGACATAAGTAAAGTTAAATTATCTGCACAATTTAGTTAAACGTTAACTTACGTATGGAGTCGATGTCCTGTACTCAAATAATCATATGCAAGTAGAACAAAGTACCTACTACTTATACTTACTTATTTAATATAATATTAATTAAAGTAAAAAAAAATTCACCACCTATGTTTTGTATCAGATACTGGATTATTAGATATATTTATATAATCGTCATTAAACCAAACAATTTTGCTAAATAATAATTGACACACCGGGTTTTTTTCAAATCAAATTAATTTCTTAGAATGTTTCAATAAATAAAACATTGATTTATTTGGCAACCGAATACAATTAATTAAAAATATCCATCAATCATCCAATTTGTTCCATCCTTTACTCGTTATTATGTAGTCATTTATGTATTTATGAACGATAATAGATTATTTATAGAATAAGAAATAATATTGAGTAACAAATCATTCAAATGAGCAAAGAATAGCTACTTATAAAATTAGGTTAAGCTTTAATTTAAATTGAAAGAAGATAACAAATTAATATCTCGATAGCTTCTATTTTTCTATGAAAGTTTAATGAAATTTCAAGATGACCTTAAGATATCGCGAATATAATATTGAAAGTGAATTTATAGTGATGCATCTCATTTTTAGTGATGTGAAATTAATTTAGAATATTTTGCCTCCTTTATAATCTGAAATTTGAATCAGTAACATTAAAGAAGGGTTCTCTTACAATAATACTTTAATTAACATAGATATTTATAATAAAACACTCTCCTTATCATTCATCGTTCACTTTGTGTAATACACAAAGTGAACGATGAATGATATGGAGAGTGTTATATTCCCATATCAACTTAACAATGCTTTTGATGTACAAAATAAAGATATAATGTATAAAAAAATGTATTATTGTTTCAATAGTTTTAGAAGTTGGTAAAATATCAAGTATTCTTATTGGATATACTGTAGTTTCATCAATGCTTTTAAAAATGTCAATACTTAAAAGGTTCTTTGAGCCGCTGCCTTTAACGTTAGCCTGGTAACATTTATTATTGCGATAAATTTATAAATATGATTCAGAATCAATTTAACGCAATAACACTCTCCTTATCGTTCATCGTTCACTTTGTGCAATACCACTTAAAAGAGTGTTATTATATATTACCATACAACAAAATTTATAATGCTTTAAAAATATATAAAATATAACCCAGCGCCTTGAGCTCCATATAAAAAAATGTGCACAGTATGAAATTAAAAAAATTAAATATTTAAAACAAAACATTATAATTTATTCAAAATTCAATTAAGATATACGGAATATTTTTTTTCCTGAGAAACCAACCAAACGTTCTTAAGCATTTTCTATGACATGCGGAATTACGATAGTCTGTCTAAATACCAATATTCTTTAAAAATATCTTCATGAATCTTGGTATTCAGACAGACTAATACCACATGTGATTAAAATTTGTGTAAAGTGTGTAAGTAGCAGTGGTGTGTTATTTGCATGCAAGTACAGTATTTATCGTGACGTAATCCTTTTTGTTTATCATTCCTCCGTTTTTATGGTGATACATTTTTTTCTTACCCTTATCCGCTCCTAACGGTCAAAGGGCACAGTTTTATATACGAGTATATACAAAAGTAGTGTTATCTTGATCGTTAAAAATATAAAGGAGATGCTATCAGCCCTGCGCTTCAGGCGATATAAAATAAACATATTTGAGTAAAAACAAAATATATTTAATTTTGACTTATTTGACCCCCCTGGGAATCGAACCAAAGACCTCTAATACAGTAGTCAATAGCTTTGGCATTATATTTAGGTGGCAGAGATACAATTTTACCCTTTGTTATCTAGAAATCATTTTTCTTCCTTTTATTCTTCCTATTTACATTGTAATGTAAAATTCACTCACTTTAACCGAGCAGTCCTTTTAAATCCGTAGGATACTTTATTACCAACTTTAAATTTAATGTGTTAAACACAGTTTAAAACTAATAAATAAGAACATAAAACACTTAATTATCCGTGAGAATATTCGAATCTAGGCGAAGACTTTAAATAATTAATGATCGATAATTTAAAATACAACCTTCCTTATAAATCACAAAAGTTAGATATAAAATTACGTACATACATACATATGTATGTACAAATCTGTCCCGGATTATGAAATTTACGTAGTTTATTTGAAAATGATATTTACTTGTGTGTTTTATTATGTAAACCTCCTGCATGTAGTAATTCCAGAGAGTAGTAGCTCCGTTTTATTGATATTGGCGAGAGTTTCCCAAACAACTTGACATCTACAGAATGTACAATATTTTAATAAAAAAAAATATTTAACGCACTTGATATTTAGTAAAATTAACAAATTGATTTATTTTCTATGCACGACCCACAGCGTAGCAAATAATACTCATTATTGTTTGAAATCACATATGAGTATTCATGCTTTGCACAGTGAAATCAAAAATATGAATACGATACAAATGACATAACGACATTTGAAAATAGACGAGCTTGTTTGCTAGAATCGCTAGCTTTTAGTTGAATTAAACATTATTTCTTAAACATTTTATCAAAACATGATTCTATCGCTAGCTTTTAGTTGAATTAAACATTATTTCTTAAACATTTTATCAAAACATGATTTCTTATTAAGGAGTCGAAGTGATTGGACAAGCGCGAAACCTGAAATTTCAAAAGAAAAATTTATGTTCTAATGAAAACATTTTTTATAAACGAAATTCTTGAAGTTGAAAAATATATAAAGAAAATTTTACTACTAAAGAATTCTTCTTCTTTAAACCTTTATCCATTCCCAATGGTGCATAGGACACTACATCGTTTCGACGCATCTCGATCATTGATTGCATAAAGACAACGCGATCAGTCCCTTCCCCTTATACCAGGATGGTATTGAAGAAATATGAGTGTGACTTATATTTACGATTATTTTGACCCGCTGAGAATTGACCTCGAGACCTTCAGCACGGTAACCAAACACGTCTGTCACTACACTATAAAGACAGACACTATCTATTAAAGAATTACCCAAGAGTTTTTTAAAATAATAATAGTAATAATAATAGCTCCTAACTCGCCCTCGAGTATGTCTTCTTGGGGCTATCTATGAGTGCGCATGCGACTGAACATGCCAATTTTAGATATTACATTTCAAGCACATACTGCACACACCGTATCATCATCAATTCTCTTGTGCCATATCGCTCACTCCTTTCAACAACGTCATATATGAAAAAAAAACTTGATTTTTCAGGAGATCGTTTTTTAAGTTTAAAAATATAATAAAATGTAAATGAAATAAATATCAAGCCACGTATTGAACTTTTTTTCTTTCCAAGTAAAACCTGAAGGTTTTTTCTCCATTTATTAAAATATGTAAAAATATATAAAATTATTTTAAAAAATAATTAAACCATACCTTCTCTTCAAAATGGAAAAAAACACTTTCTGCCCTGTAGCGGGTAAATATTAAGTTTAAAATATACCCCTTTTGCTGAGATATAGTACATTTCCTAGGCATTCCGAATACATGCATAACTGATAATTGTCGATTTTTTTTACATGTGACGTTGTTGAAAGGAGTGAGCGATATGTCATAAATATTTTCATATCCCACATATGATCCATTATTCAATTTATATCTATGACGTAACAGTCGCAAGGCTTTCCAAGAACCTCAGCCAATAAAGCAATGACTGAATACCTTTCCGATGCACCTCGTTTAAATTTATGCATTTACGATTTAGGTTAAATATTACACGATTGTGACGCGTACTTGTTCAGGCAACGCCCCAGACCAGAACAGCAGTGGTACATGTCCACATTTGTAATGCAAATTGTAGAGAGAACCTTGCATTTCTTGGCCAATGAATAGTAGCGTTCTCACGAAGCGTATAACCCACAATGAGTGAAAAAGACCGATTATAATTTTGCCGCAATCTTAAAAGGTGTATTATAAACTCACCGAGTGATACAATCGGATTTAGTGGTAGATAAGCAGGGTTGTCAGTTTTTTAGTTTATTTATTTACAACATGATGAATATGTTCAAATACAATACTTGTTCACGAATCTGAGTTTCCTACACTTAGAAGTTATTTTTTACATCTCAAAATGGGATGTCAAAATAGTAACAATAAATCCTAAAGTTGAGAAAATCCATATTTGTGAAAAAATATTTGGGCACACTCGAAATGTTGTACATATATTAACTGATCAAATAAAAATCTGTGTTAAATTATTAATCATGTTTTAAGGCGTTACCCAGTATGTAGAAAATAATCCGGAGTTCGGATCATGCATACACTCCAAATAAAAGGGTCTCTCCTAAAGCCCTGTAAATACCCATATTACCATATTCTTCATCATCTATGTTGGGATGTCAAAAATTAAAAAACAACTCCTAAGTAGAGAAAACCCAGACTTGTGAACAAATTGTATTAACTTATGCGTTCCTATAACCGTACATGTACGGTTGGCACTTACCACGCCAAAAGGACTTTGATTCGGCAGTCACTTTGTATTAAAAGATATTACAAATTTTTATTTGAGTTTTACTAAACCTAAGGATACAACTCTTAAATTTAGAATAAACTTTACAAATGGTGTTTGGAAAAGATGCGGAATGCATCGAAACACGTAACACAGAAGATTTAAAAAAAGAGTGTTATTGTTTTTTTTTTGATTTGGTATCACTTTATGGAATGACAAGTTTATTATTTTAAAATTTAAACACTTGTATAATATCACTTATTGAGTTTTATTTCTCTACATACGACTAGTTTCGAAAACTACAAAGTTTTCCTCGACAGGTGATTACAAAAACTAACGAGCACAATATATTGAAGTGGATGGGGAATAACTAGGGAGGGGGGTTGAGGAGCGGGATTTTGTTTAATGGGAACATGGACAACAAAACTAGTCATGTGAAAAAATAATAATTCAATAAGTGGTTTAATACAATTCATTAATTTTTTTAATGATTAAAAATTGTAAACAACTATTTGAATACACTCAAAACATTGTTATCTTTTATTTTTGGTGACCCTAAGTCGATAACAATAGCCTATTGAAGTGTAAGAAATAACAATGAACAGAATGAACGCGCTCACGCCGAAATTTGTGTGTTCTTTAATACGTAATCTGTTGTTATTTTCGAGTTAGCGAGAAAAGAGATCAGAATTATTATTGTTCGCTCTGTCCTTGATTTACAATAATCGTTACGAAAATTTTACATTTTTCTCTAAATTAATTATTATTGCTTTTAAACAATGGCTAACGAGATCGGATTACTATAAGGGATATTAATTAGAGAACATTACAAAATAGCTACCTGATTTAAGACATAATTTAAACATAATGTAATGATTCAATTCGCTAATCTTTATTGTGATACCTTTCTACTGACATCACAATAAAAAATATACTCGTATTTATTTATTTAATACAGTAAGAAAAAATATTACAATTCATTTGCTAGACATTTCTACTTGTAACATATCTTAATACTAGTAATGCTGTTCCTCTCCAATAAAGAGACTAAGCTCTTGTGCTTGGAGAGTGACTTAGACTTATTGTTTATACCTATGAATGATTTAATAGTTTTTTTTTCATTGTATATTTTTTTATGTTTATGTTTTCCAATTATTACTTTTTCAATTAATATATACATAATACTGCATAAGCAACAATAATAAAACAACAGCGATTTTATTTATATTTTGATAATATCAAGTTTTGACAATATCGATTATTTTATGTATACAACAGAGTCCTGGTTCCAATACTTATGTTTGGAAGTAAATCAGGGAGTTGGCAAAAAAAGGATGAAAGTAGAACGAATGCAGTTGAAATGCGATCTCTCAGACGAATGTGCCGCAAAACGAAGTATGATATATGCGCGAATAGTGATATGAGGAACGAATGGTAATGAAAGGTTGAGATAAGCATTATTCATAAAATTAAGAATTGGCAGGCGCCGTGGCATTGTTGAGTAGACGCTTGACTGAGAAACTTTCGTCGCGAGTTCGATTCCCACCAAGTGTAAAATAAATTTTTTAAATATTTATTTTCAATTATTTTGGGTGTTTGTAATATATTTTTCTCATTTATCATCCCTATCCTTACTTTCTCACCTGCAGTCAAGCCTCTGAATGCAGAGGCTTTTTGGGGTTTTCTTTTAAAAAATACAAATATTTAATTTTTGGCTAATTTATAGAACGCAATTTTTACAAAATATCGTCTCAAGGGCGCCCAACACTTTTCATATTTTTATAATAAAACAACCATAAATAATGTAATTATGTTACTAGTAATGCAGTGATAAACGCAGTGTAATTTATTTTTACATCACTGTCTTTAAGTACGAATACTTTAATTTATTCGAAGGTTGTAAGAAAATAGGAACCTCGAAAATAAATCGTTTAAAAAGCTTCGAAGGGCTTTGAAAATGAGCGTCCTAAAATAAGTCATTTGAGGTTTTTCCTCTCTTTCACGTCGGAAATTAATCGACCGTTAAAGTGTGAGATCATTAAAATCCCTTTAATATATTCACGATTCAAACATAAAAATAATCTAAGCAGCAATCTTTAAATAAAAACAAATTGTTCCGCAATAAAGGAAATTACTTGATGTCAAAAACAGAAACAAAACAATAGGTAATGCTATTATTACAACGAAGTAAATATTATCTTATCAAGCAATCTTGACACTTATTTTATCATTGCTCAGAGACCATAAACGCACAACGAATTCTAGATAAATAATGGACCTCTGACCTTACGCTCAAGTAGCACCTACTTGTGAATTACATTCATTTTAAGAAGTCAGCACTGGTCGAAAATAACGTACCAGTTTTTTTTTGCTTAATAAGCATTCCGCTGATATGCCTTTTCCTTTTTCTGAATTCTTAATAAAGGAAGAAAAAAGAGAAGTGGACACAGTTGGAATGAAAAATTAATAATTATACTTTTCACATTGCAACAGAGATAAAGAAGAATTTTTAGATCTGGGTTGGAAATCCTGTTATTTTGGAAGACAATATCAAATACTTCAATAATATCCGTGGTAGAAATATATTTTTCTCGGAATGAGTTAAAAACTATAACAAAATAATGCTAGATTTTTTTTTAGGAAACTTATTACTTAGTGCCAGTCACATACTTTTTTTCATCTCAACAAAGATGAAGAAGAATATAGAAGTCTGGGTATTTACAGGGCTTATAACCTGTCATATGCTGGTTAAAAGATCACTTTACACCCGTGTAACCTACACCATTCTGCCCATGATTGACAATCACACTACTCACATTTCCGAACTTGTATACATCCTTAAATTCACACGTTCTTTCATACGTGATATTCAGCTAAAAATAAAAATAAAAGAATTCCACATTAAAACAAGTACATGATTTTTTAAAACTTTAAATACTTCCAATTTTTCAAAAATATTTTTTATTGAATACACCAAAACAGTATTATTTTGTCTTTAAAAAAGTATATAGATATTACTACAAAATAACTGCCAGATTACAAAATGGAAATATACCATCAGGACAACCAACTAAACTTATGTACATTATATGGTGTACACTGTACATCAATACCATGGTACTTTTTATTTTATCTCAAATATTAAATAGCGTACAAAACAAATTGTATGTATAGTACAATATCAGTACCTACAAGACATTAAACTTGCCATTATCACTTACTTAAAATCTTACTTTAATTATTTTGTACTTAAAACAATATAATATAAAGACACATTTGGGATTTATTAACAACACTGAATTTTATTCCACGATTGTACGCGACGCGGATTCTCTAACAACGGCAAAAAACATAATCAAATTCACACGATTTTGAGCTACGAGCTTACAAAAGCCTAACATTTGGACAATATAATAATAATATTCTTTTAGAAAGGTAATAAATAATTTGTTAAAATCTCAAAGGTAAGATACTGCATATGTTACATGTATGTATGTAAATGCAAATTTATGATGCAACACGCGCATTCATTAGATGTAAATTTTATTTAGGCTCTTATTGTTGTACATTTAATTTAAAAGATATACTGTGCATAAGATGAACGGCAAAATGAATTTGTATTTAATCTATAATTTATGTTTCAAAAATTAACATTGACATAGTAAATTATATATACCATGAGGTCAACTATGAATTTTACAATTTGTTTATCAATAAATCATACTTAGAAGCTTTAAATTGTAAAGACGTTTGATTTTAATAAAGTGTTGAGTTTAATCTAAATCATTTGATAATATTTCAACCAAAATAAACTGTTGAAATATTGCGATTGTTCAAAATTGTAAACGCCAACATCAAACTCATTTCAGAAACTTTACATATTTTTTTTATTTATTAAAGTGATCTACTAAAACATTTATTACAATTATAACTTATATAATTTGTTATCAATGGTAAATGGGGGTATTATTGACACTTAATTATCGACATGACTAATTTACAGTCGAACATTATCTAATATTTGACACGTATTGATAATTGAAGACAAGAATGTTAATTTTATCTAAGTGTTTCAGTTAGTCGAGCTAAACTTTGTTGGCTAATTTTCGTTGTTTTTTTTATATAATTTCTATTTTCTATTAGATTATTTGCCAATCATTTAAAAGAAAATAATAACTCATTTGATAAAATAAATGTCTAAATATACTTCACACATGCAACAGAGAACTTAAATTAGATTACTTATAAATATTAGGAATTAAAAAAGATATATAATAATTTACAACTAATAAATACACATATAAACGATTTTATTAAAAGTCTATTAAATACATATGTTTCCAATCACTCAACATCCCTCATCCCTTTTGACTGTGACTGCTAATCAATACAAAAAAATAAAGCCACTTGAGATCTACCCAAGCTCCTTTGCCTAACCGTCAAAATATTTTGAATATTGTTTAGTAGATTGTGTTTTAGTATTAATCTGTCTTGATAAAGAATCGGTTAGCTTCGAAAGCGTAGACATTATAATTAAGTTAAAAAGTTAGTTAAAAACAAAGTTGTATTTTAATTATAAAAATAAATACTAACGCATCTTATTGTCCACAAACAATGTAACTAAAAATGCATAGGTCATAAGCATTCATTCGAGTTTTTATGTGATTTATCTTATACAATTGCATGTTTTACTGTGGAAAGAATAGTCAGGTACTTTATAACACGCACAAATTGTGAAGGAATGTTGCTTTATTAAACAATTATAAATTGTAATAATTTAACACAATGTTCACACGTTAATCCGCCTACATATGTTTGTTTATTACCCAAGAAATTGATATCTTTTAGCGTAGGAAGTTAACGTTCCAGAACGAATTATAAATCAGTATTAATTTTCTAACCTTTTAATATTTTAATGATTTTAATGTTGTAGGTACGAGTATATACATAAATTATGATTAATTATTTTTTTATTTTCTCTTATCCACGTATTAAAGCATATACTCGAATGAATAATGACATTTCAAACGTCATTTAAAAAACACACTAATAAGAAGAGATCAGTTTTTGTTTAATAATTTCAGAACCGCATATTTACGTACTAAATAAGATTTTAACTGAAAAACTGATTTTTAAATGTTAGTCTGGTAATAAGTTTAACATGGAAAAACCTGCGCTACAAAAGGCAACGAAAGTCAATCAAGCGAATGAATATAAATAAAAAAAAATACTCGTAAACCAACCTTTTATACTATTACAACTATTATACTTTTATTGGTTAAAAAAATCGCTTTCGCGGTTATTAGTTTTCGATATATTAAGAAATAAATATATATTTTAAATTATATATTGGTAAAGTATGGAGCAAAGATAAATAAATAGAAGTAAATATATGTTCACACTATTATTAAAATTTCATTCATTCAAGCCCTTATCCGCACCCCAATGGTGCATACGGGACTGCGTCATATAAACGCAGCGTTATCTCGATCGTTAACACATGAAGAAAAGGTGATCAACCCTCCGCTTCCGGTACCAGTCCAAGGTTATATTGAATAAATATAAGAGTGAAAAAATCACTTAAATTTAATTAACCCCCCCTGGGAATCGAACCCGGGACCTCCAGCACGGTAGCCGAGCGTGCTGACCATTACGCTACGGAGGCGGACAAATTATTAAAATAATTATTGTTTTTAAGGAAGGTAAAGGATCTTACATATATTTAAACGTGTCCCGGCTAAATAAAAACCTTATTCAAATCAACAATATGTAGCCGCAAACTCGCATATGTAGCAACATATGAATTATAAAATATATAAATTACTTCCAAAAAATTCTCAATCCAACATAGATGGCTGTTAAGAACTCGTTTATATTATACTTTGTCATGAGATCATATATTTTTAATATAAAAGTCCAAAAAAAAAGAGATTTGTGGTTGTCAATCATAGGTAGGATGGTGAATGTTACACGTGTCTAATGTGATCACTTAAACTGACCATTGACAGGTCGTAAACTGTGTAAATACCCAGACTTCATATTCTTCTCCACCTAAATTGAAATATCAAAATGCCAAAGCAATCATGTGTTTTTTTCGAGCTCATTTTTTATCACCTCTCAATCTCAACGGGTTAAATACTACACAATATATAAATATACATATTATTATTTATGATTATAGTAGCATTTCCAATATTGCACACGAACTTCAAAGTGTGAGAAAATTTACTGTTTTTCAATATTTTAGTAATTATGGCGTAAGAGCAAAAATAATAATGAAATCATAATAATACATTTGTTGTGATAACACAATACTTGCTTTAAAAAAATAAATACTTACTTTGAAGCTGTCAAATAAAGAATTTAAATAAATTAATATTTTAGAAGTGTTAATAAAATTTAAACCATAATTAATTATAGTTTACGTCATACATAGAAATACATTGTGAGAATAAGTGAAAAATATTTTTTTAAGTATTTGTGACACTCCGTACTTGTCCGCCTCCGTAGCGTAATGGTCAGCACGCTCAGCTACCGTACTGGAGGTCCCGGGCTCGATTCCCAGGGGGGGGTCAAATAAATGTAAGAGATTTTTTCACTCTTATATTTATTCAATATTACCTTGGACTGGTATCGGAAGCGGAGGGCTGATAACCTTTCCTTCATGTGTTAACAACGATCGAGATAACACTGCGTTTATATGATGCAGTGCCCTATGCACCATTAGGGTGTGGATAAGGGTTTGAAAAATGAATGAATTTGTGAGACTTGATCATGCCAAGTTTTCCTAGGTCTTCTTCGTCTATTGCCTGTTTTTTTATTTGTATATAATTTTATTTTTATATATTTGATTAAGAAATGTAAGTTATAATATATACCTACAATATTATAAGGTTGAACTTATGCACACGAAAGTATTTTTTAGATTATTTTGATGTGAAATCCTGTATTTGAGATTATTTTATATTTTGTTATTTTTGTAAATATTCCTTTGGTTTTCTTATAAATAAATAAAATAATCTAATACATTTTTTTTAAATGAAAGCAATCATTTTGCAAACTTGTCTATCCTCACTAGGTATAGGAAATACGAGATCTGAGGTAGGAATCATTTACTTATTAGTTATAATATAATAATAATAATTATATATATATATATATATATATATATATATATATATATATATATATATATATATATATATATATATATATATATATATATATATCACAATTGTGACTGCAAGGATTCAAATTGCAAAAACTTATGTTCTGTTTTATGTCCAAAGAAAGAAATAAAATATCTAGGTGTAATAATAGATCAACATTTGAAATACCATAGTCACATTAATGAAATAGTAAAACGAATAAGAAAATGCATATATATATATATATTCATTAGAATCCGAAACATACTAACCATCGACAACCTAAAAAGAGTTTACTATGCTATCGTACACTCACTACTACAGTATGGCATTATTGCATGGGGAGGCTCATACAACAACATACTGAACTCAGTGAAAATAGTACAGAAAACCATAATTAAAGTCATCTTGAAAAAAATATATATATTTCCTACAAAATTATTATTTAAAAAATTTCAAGTCCCAAATATAGAATTCATTTATAAAAAAACCGCAGTTTTTCAAATACTAAAGAGTGACAACTATTTAAATTTAACAAAAAAATTATCATCGACATTCTCAAACGATTTTTCTACTCCAAAATGCAACACCAAGCAATTTCAGCAAAACTTCAAATATTTGGCAATCAAACATTTCAATAAACTCCCTAAAGAAATAAAAAAAATAGATGATAAAAAAATCCTTAAGAAAAAAATTAAATCTCCATACATTTAAATCTTAAAAAAAGTACATAAAAAAACTATTATATCTTTTATTATATAACATTAAACCACGAGTGTAAGTCCCTTTCCAAGCACAAGAGCACAGACTCTTTTATGGAGAGGCACAGCGAATCGAAATATAAAAGTTCTCCATATGTATAAATGAATAAAATATTATTATGTTATAAATAAAAATGTAAATATATTAAATGAATAAAATAAAAAATAAAAAATAAAATCAATATATATATATATATATATATATATATATATATATATATATATATATATATATATATATATATATATATATATATATATATATGTATATATATATATATATATATATATATATATATATATATATATATAATATATATATATATATATGTATATATATATATATATATATATATATATATATATATATATATATATATACATATATATAAAAACAAATATGGTTGTATTATTTATTCTAATATTTACAAGTGATTCTACGTTATTTAAATTTCAACCACATAACAAGAAATGGCTTGCATCCAAATTTGAACACCAATGACTGTGTCAATAAGTGCGAGATTTCCGTGTCAACAGTGATGTAACGGTTGTCAAATATTCCCATGCGAGTGTTCGACTCAAATTATGACCACTTTCGCTCTCTAGTCGTCAAATAATTCTGAATATTTATTTATAAAATGTCGTCTTCCATTATTGTGTTCTGTTATTATTTTTAAACAGCTATATATAAATGTATTTATTAGACGTATATACTCGTAGTGTAATGATCAGCACACTCGGCTACCGTTCTGGAGGTCCCAGGTTCGATTCCCAGGGGGGGGTCAAATAAATATAAGTGATTTTTCACTATAATATTTATTCAATATTACCCTGGACTGGTACCTGAAGCGGAGGGCTAATCACCTTTTCTTCATATGTTAACGATTAAAATAATACTACGTTTATATGATGCAGTGCTCTATGCACCATTGGGTGCGGATAAGGCTTTTTTTAAATACACTCGTATCTATTACGCCATTGAGATTTACTTTCTTTTCTTATTCATTTTGTATTCTCCCGATGGAACATATGGAACTGATTCAGTCTTGATTTAGTGTTATTATATTTGTTTATTAAATTTGTCCGCCTCCGTAGTGTAATGGTCAGCACGCTCGGCTACCGATTTGGAGGTCCCGGGTTCGATTCCCAATGGGGTAAAATAAATATAAGTGATTTTTTCAATGTAATATTTATTCAATATTACCATGGACTGGTACCTGAAGCGGAGGGCTGATCACCTTTCCTTCATTTGTAAACGATCAAGATAACACTGCGTTTATATGATACAGTGCCCTACGCACCATTGGGGTGCGGATAAGGGTTTTATTATTATTATTATTATTATTAAATTGAGATGAAGTGACTGGACAATATTGGGTTCTTGCAATAACATTTTGCTCAATGTTTTACTGGACTGACAAATAACTCAGTGGAGAAAATCCAGATTTATGAGCAAGTATTTGGACACACTCAAAATGTTGTAAATATTAGAAATATGCAACACAAAACTTAATTCTTACACAGATTGGAATGATTATCTTTAGAAGATCGAACCCTATAACCGATTTGTAACGAATCATTGAAAGAAGTCGTAATTTAATTCGAGTGTTTGATTCGACCACCCATGCCTACTTGATACATCCAATAAAAGATTGATGACAGTTTCACGTCGATTTTCTCAGATAAAAATCGCATTAAACGTTATAATGCATATCATTATCACATATTAGAAAGTTGTATGTAATTGAATAAAACCAGCGGGAATTCTTCAATTTGTCCTTCAAATTTTAACCGTGGGCAGGATGCGAAAACTTTCACGATGGAGCGGCACGCATTCATGTGGAACAATAACACCCATATTATGTAAAAGTCAACGATTATTACGCAATAATACGTTCAACAAGTTTATAACATAAAGGTTAATACACCCACATCACTATATTTGTGCAAATTAATTCCTAATTCTGTTTCCATTGCTCATTTTACCAAAAAAAAAATCCTTTAACCACCCTCATTAATTCTTCTCCTTTCCTTCTCCTTCCTGCTAAATCTATTATTTTATAGCATACCCTTTTTTTAAAATCTCTAATTTTTTTTGAATAGTTTAATAACATAAATGTGGAATTGTTTAATTGGCTTTTTTTTAACGTAACTATTTTTGGTAATGTAATGTAAGGTTTATTATTTATAACATTTTGAGTGTGTCCAAATACTTGTTCACAAAATCTGAATTATCTCCAATTACAGGAGTTATTTTCATATTTTTGATAATTATGCCAAATATTGCTTATAAATCGATAATTAAAGATAATTTTTATTAAAAATATTGCTTCTTCTCTTCTCCGTCCTATTCCTCATTACTGAGGGTTGTGACCCTTGTGGAAGCAATGACTCTTCTCCAGTTATCCCTTGACTGCGCTGCACGTAGCGCTCCAACCACCGAGGTGCCTGCTGCTGCATTAACTTGATCGGTCCATCGTGTAATCTTATTAGTTTAAGTGTTTGGCGATGTCAGGGGGTCCTGTCATAACACACACAGAAGATAAATGAATACATTTTTCTTATAAAAAGAAAAAATATATATTTGACGTTTTGTAATGCAAGGTTTTTTTTTTTCATTCAATAGTTGATAGCTCAGAGCTCGTTTTTTGGATATTATTAGTATAAAATGACTCTAATTTCGTCCACCTAAAATTGGATAGTAATGCATATAAGCGTGATTTAAAAAAAAATTAAAGTTTTATTTTTTAAATTATTTATTCGGCAGTCACTCGGTGAAAGGATGTTTCTGCCAGTGTCAAGTATTATTTTTATTTATAAACAAAAAACAAAATAAAACAATTATAACAATTAATACAAAATTTCATACAGTTTAAATGCGTTTAGTTTTATCATTTTAGAAATTATGCCCGCAATTCTAGAATTAGGTTCAGAAAGAAGGTGGATTCTTATCGTAGCAAGAAGATTTTTAAAGTAAATATTTAAAGTTGTTTTAATATTTAGCAAGCAGTGACGTTTGCCATAATTGTAACGATATTATCACCCATGTAAAAAAAATTATGGTACGATTCTCACTCCATTTCTACATGGTAAAAAAGTACCTTATACTTTACTGGCCGTATTTTTCCAAGAAGTGCTCGCAATACCTACCACAACAGGTTTCGTGACCCAAGATATATTTGAGTATTTTCTGGTCAATGGTCCACTTACACAAGCGTCGGATAACCACCGCTTATGTAAGTGAATCATCTCTAGCCGTAAGCGTAAGTTGCATTCATCAGTGCATGTCAATACTTAATTGGAATCGTGAATTTATACAAAAAAATGTATCGTCAGGAAATGTCGTGTTGAGCATTAAACGTATACTTAAATGATAAATAGAGATTGATTTCACTATAAGATGTTATATAAAAGATTTATACAAAATGAATATCAAAAGTATATCTTTGTGGGATATGGTGGTTTGATAAAAGTAACATAAGTGAGATTCGATTGATTTAATTGTAGAAGGTACTGAAATCCATTTTACAACAATTTGAGTGCATCCAAATACTTGTTCACAAATCTGGATTATCTCCATTTGTAGGAGTTATTTTTCATTAAAAAACTGACATCTCAACAAAGATGAAGTGGAATATGAAAGTCTGTGCATTTACTGGGCTTACGACCGTCATAGGCTGGTTTAAGTGATCACTTTAAGTGGTAACATTCACCAATGCCACCCATAATTGACAACCACACTACTCAAATCGGATGTTCTACATATTTGTCCATGTTTCAGTGGCATAGAGAAAAATGGAATTGACCAAAATTCTGACCAGCTTTATCTTGGTGTTGTTATTGGCGTCTTCTTCTGTTTCTCCATGAGCCCTTTGACCTCCGCTGCTGGATATAGGCCTTTTACCCTTCTTTACAATTCCCTGGAATGTTGCTGCTTGCAACCTTTCTACCCCCCACAACGAGTGGGATCGTCTCAGCAAGTCGTCGGATCATCTTTTTTCAGGTCTTCCGACACCTATTTTATTTTTCCAAGGTCTCCATCCTAAAATTCTTGGGGTCCATGTTGTGAGGTCCTGTCTTGTAACATGTCCTGCACATTGCCATTTGAGTTTTGACACGCGATCCATGAAATCGTAATGATCCATGATTTTTGGCGTACTTATTATAAATCGTTATATTTTCGATGTATGATACTATCTTCTATGTTTTTTTTTTGGCCGAAAATAAATAAAACGTTTTGCAATCCTTTGATCTTCTTCGTCTATAAATCAAATGCATAATAAATCAATAGTTTTAGCTTAAGCAACGGCAGACATGCCCAATTCGCTGTAATCCGTAACATACTTACACATACCACACGTAGATTCATACAAATCACTCTTCATATAATAGCCGGCAACTAATGGTAGTAGTCGAGTCTCGTTGTTCCTCTGAGCTTCAACGAAATTGAAAGTAATAACCTCTTATTATCCGTGAGAATTCACAAAACATTACATCACTTTTTTTCCATACGTAAACCTGGTTTGAATTCACATATCGCCGATTTTATCTTCTTTACATTTCTTTTATGGAGATACTATCAAAAGTCGGTTTAACCCTAAAAGCGTTGTATTATTTAAAAATAATAAAAAAATAAAAAAACAAAAACACTATTGAATACAGCATAAAACTCTACTGAAAAATATTCTTTTTATATGATAATTCTTATCGCTACAATTATAATATAACTCAAAAACTCAAATTTGAACCTATTGCATAAATTAAACAATTTCAACTTACAATTAATTATGTGTAATGAAGTAAAATATAATTTGTATGATTTACGAGTATAATGGCTTCATTTCAATAAACGGATAAATCTGCTAACACTACATTATACTATTCTTCTCAACCCCGATGCATTTGTTGAAAACGTTTTACATCTTTCAAAACATGGTCTATCACTTCATTTTTCTCGGAAGATCAGAAGAGAACTCTTTCCATTCCTCGTCAAAGCACATCATTCTTTATTGATTCCTGCACAGAGGCGGCCAGACTATGTAATGGCCTCTTTATTTGAAAAATATACAATCGTAACCCAGGTAAATACCGAGACTTCCATATTCTTCTTGTCTAAAAGTATTGATAAAAAATAACTCCTAATTGGAGAAAATCCAGATTTGTGAACAAGTATTTGAATACAATCAAAATGCTATTAATAATTATTTCTTCATTTTAAAAGCAAAATATATTCATATACCCCTGATGATTATTTTAAATAAAACTAAAATTCCGCGCATTTAGGGTTACACTATCTTCGGATAAACCTTGAATCAAGTCATCAGTGTTACCCAACATGAACAATGTTCATACCATTTTGTTTTCTTTTGATCCGCCGATTATTCTGGTAATAAAGACGCGTTGTATCTACATTTCGCAAAACATGACTGTGTCTGCACAACTTTCTAGTGAAGCAAACCAATAAGTCGTCCAAAAATTTCTTGGGTTTTTTTGTGATTCAAGGTGCAAGAGATTGAAGGTTAAAATTTAGGGGAATCCATTATGATTAAGCATTTCCATAAATCGAGTGCTTGTGTTGCACAAATGACATATATCTTCTTCCTTGCTCAATCCTAACTTATCATCTTTGCAGACTGTTGAGGTCAACTCTCCTTTTCCTCAGGTTGTAGGTCCTTCTATCATGCACAACGTCAACTAGGTCATGCCTTCAAATCATGTTATCTTTCTGTAGAATCTATGAATTTTTTGGTTTTCCTCTAGACGTCTTTCGAGGAAGATCCACGGCGATCGCTTGGTTCACAATATGTTCCATACCATCTCAATTGCCAATCTTCTACCTTACTATTGATATCTGTTACACCCAGGCTTCCATGAATGCGTGAACTCTTTATTTTTTTTCTAATGGATATTCCAGCTCACCATCTAAGCATGGTCAGCTGAAGTGTCCAAATGTCTCGTATAACATATATTTACTTTTAAAAACGCCAATTTTTCATAGCCTACTTTGAATTTGAAAATTCCTTGGTCTGGCTTGTTTATTTCATCGTTGATGTTTTGGATTCTTACCACAGATCGTGTTTAATATTAATTCTATAATTCAAAATAATCACTATTCATTGCAATGATGTACATGTATGTTGTTATATGGTATTTAAATAATAATAGTACTTACCTATGTACAAACATAGTCTTAACGTTCAACAACATCGTAATTTAATCGGGTCAACAGAGAAAACTTTCGTTATGTACGCACTATCGCAATTAGCCAATAAATGATTAATCGTATTTCTATCAAAAAAATCTTCTTGTGAAAGATAAGTTTTTTTTGGACCTACCTACTTTCTTTTCAGGTCAAAGTTCTTGTGGTTATTTCATCCAATAAATAATGCAATTTAATTAACTCATTGTTTTTTTTTTATATTCTCATCGGAATTCATTTCGTAAATACATCTTGAAGCCATCATGCATATTGATGGGTCAGAACAAATTATCTGAACCGACATTTTGCAGGAGGCGATCAAGCATTAAACAAAAATAATATTTAACAAAAGTAGTGCTAGTATGAACATATAAACACTATATTATTTTGAGAAATAAAAAGACTTTGTTTTTTTATCCACTCACATTTTTATTAACCAACTAGTTTCGGCAACAACCTGTTGCCCTCTACAGGGTTTAATTTATGACTTTAATATAAGTCCTTTTATTTCTCAAAATAAAATATCAATATGATCCACAAAATTGATGCAATATTCAAGACATATAAACACTCACCACACCAGCATGCAAGTATCACTGTATATCACTACCATATCACTTTTCACACATTTACACATACACAAATTAATTATTACATGCGTTGTTTGTCGGACTGAAGACCGACATGCACTTAGGATATTCGTCGAAAGTAGGTCAAAGATTCGTGGGTTGGGGAGAGTGCAAGAAGACTAAAATAGGTGATGACAAGTCTCGCATTTTGACCACTGATATCGAATCAAACAAAGAACTATACATACAAAATTGATAAAAAAAAGCATTTTCTTACTTAAAAACTATAAACACAGATAAAATACAAAGTTCTATTACTAATAAGTACCTACTTATGTACTCTCTTTAAAATTGTCGTTAAAATTAATTTGATTAATTTTCGGGTTTTAAGCAAATGAGACATTACTATCTATCATAAGAATCATAACTGTCCATCGAACCTCCTCCCTTATTTTTTCCCTCTACCTCTTTCCCTAAACTTCATTTTTCCTTTGCCTTCCTTATTATCATCAATTATGTTTTTTTTTAATGTTCAAGTACTATCTACCCTCTGATTGCAAACAGCTATACATGGTATTAAACGTTTTGACCAATATCACTAGTCTGTTGGAAGATATTGCTTTTTAACCATAATAACCAACCAAAGGTTGGAAGATATTGCTTTTTAGCAATAAGCCCGCCAATGTACTTATTTCTTTTCTGTACGTGAAGTTTAAATATGTAAATAAATAAATATTACTGCAAAATTCAGACGAGACGAATGACGACAGTAGAAGGTTAGATTACGTTGGAGATGAAAGCGCAGTTGAGTAGGTCAGTGGCCGACATTTTATAGATCGTTACTCTCTATGCCAATAAATAAACTGATTTCACTCTCTGCAAATCATAAAAACCTCTCTGCGACCTTTTACCTATTGTTGCTTGACCTGTTGCCATGAACTGGCACCTGAAGCGTGAGATTTATACCTTTTGCTCATATGTACAATCAACATAAAGCTAAATTGATCAAAAATGAAATTCTATGCACCGTTAATAAAAAACTTTAAAATTGCCGAATTTATTAATGATTTTTATCATAGATATTTTATGTTTTAAATTTCAATATTTATAACAGTATGTACTTATTTCACCATTCGGACATCTATCATACATCGTTTTGACACTCATTAGTCTAAGAGATCGCATTTTTAATGCATTCAGCATACTTTAATCCTTATTTTGCCAACTACATGCTTCAATTCCATACATATTAGTGTTAGAACTAGAACTCGTGGAACTTTAGCTTCCTTTAATAGGTTTTCATTTGCTATAACTGATTTCAGTGCTCCATTCACTCTGTTCCCAGAATTCACTCTCTCTTCTTTTGTCTTTATCAATCTTTCCATCCCTAGAAAATATAAAACACTTCCCAAATATACGAAATCATTTACCTGTTCAATAATTTCTATATTTACCAATATTTCACACCCAGATATATACATTCATCTCTTTCAAAAACCATATTTTTGGATTTGCTAACATTTATCAGCAATGAACTAGGAATAATTGAAGAGAGTTCTCTAAGGTGGTATGGAGATGTGGACCGAATAGATAGTGAGAGAATATAAAATAAATGTGACGAATATGAGCGAAAGAACTTAAGTAGGACAGTCGAAAATGACTTGGCATGATCAGATCAATCAGAATCTAGAATCTGGTGTTATTGAAAGTTTGCGTAATCGGAGGGCATGTTTGACTAGATGTATGGATGTGAAAGAAGCGAGGAGCGTATGTCAGGACAGAAGAGTGTGGCGTTCCATCATATCTGCCTATCCTTGAGGGGAAATGGCGTGATGGTAGTAGTAGTAGAAGAAGTAGTAGAAAATCGATCCTTGCACACATTATGCACTTTTGTCACCAACGCCTGCAGGTCTTCTCTGCTATCGGCAAGAAGAACAGCATCGTCAAATACAAAGGTCGATATATTACTGTCGTGTGATACATACTTTTATCACATATTAGAGAACCACTTCTGGTTGTGTCCGTTCTGTAGTACATTACGTACATGTCTTCAAGTTGAAGATGGGAACTTTCTCCCCATATACCACCTTGTAGTAAGTCCTCAACACTCGAGCATCTTGTCGTGACGAAAGGGAAAACAACACTCGGTAAAGGTCGTGTCTTCGATCCCGCATTTAATTTGTGAATTTCCATACACCAACTTAACCATCGACCATTCTGCGATCCGGGCAGTTATAAAAATTAAACCGTTCAGTTTGTGTTTTCACCTGTTGTTGAGAACATCTGTAGTTCTCGAAACTGGACGTGTTTACATTAATAAACTCAAAAAAATGGTCTTATAAATACAAGTATTTTATCCTTTGTATTTGAAGATTTTATATCTATCATGAAAAAAATATAAAGTGTTATTTTAATATATATATATATATATATATATATATATATATATATATATATATATATATATATATATATATATATATATATATATATATATATATATATATATATATATATATATATATATATATATATATATATATATACATATATACATATATATATATATATATATATATATATATATATATATATATATATATATATATATATATACATATATATAACACAATAAGGCATGACTCAACCATTGGTTGATAAGTTTAAACATAAATAAGAATCATAAAGAGTCAATAAGAGACTAAAAATGGTCAATAAATCCGGCATTTTCGTTAGGACACCATGTGTGTGTGTAAATAATCTCTTTTTAATAGATTTATTATGCGCGCTGTTTCTTTGTAAATTTCCGTCTAAAACATTATAAAATAAATTGTATTTTAACAAAAAAAAACTAATAATTGACGTGTTGTCTACACAAATCAGTAGACTAACCGGTTGACCGGCTTTACTCAACTTTGACCTTTACGTATATGTTGCCGACTGGCCACTCTCGGGTGTATCTTTGCAATCTTGTTCATCTTTAGAGAGCTTAACCGCAAACCAATCGTAATAACGAGACATTTCGAATGCCGCAATCTCTCAGTTATGGCTTAATTTAAATTCAACGAAGCGTTTTGAACTTTGCGAATAAGGTTTAGCGAATGATCTACGGTTAATACTATATATATTCTCAAGATACAATCTCTCAGTTGTAATTAATTGAAATGAATCTAAAATTAACATCTGGATTTCAACCTGTTACTTACGCATCTTTGTAGGCTTATAATTTTATTTCGCAAGCTAGTAAGTAATTAAGGAAAAGAAGCTAACAAATTAATAGAAGCTAGTTACTAATTTGTTTATATATTTTTAATTAAGTTCGATAAACGAATATACAGTCCATCAGTTCTTGCTTAATGCTTTTTTTAACAGTTGCAAGAATTGTAATTATAAAATTGATTTATCATTTCATTATGAATGCTAGGTAGATATCAATGAATACCTCTATCTGGCTGCAAAATTAGAATTTATTTACGATTAGTGCATTTAAACTATTGTGTAAATATCCCAATCACCTTTAAATGACCTCTTTGTCACGTTTTAACCCTGTTCCCTTTGCTGACTCCGGAAGAGACACAATCTGGAACTTTGACCCTATGGAAAGTAAAACACAGAAATTTACATAATTTTCGAACATTTGGACATACTCCTACGCAATTAACTGAATCTATTACTTTAAATTCGATTACTGACCTCATATTCAATAAACTTCATGTTTCAAACCAATTGTATCGTAAACTTGTCAACCCTTTATTTAAATACAAAATCGATTAAAATTCATAACCAAAATAAAAAAAAGTTTAAAGCATTAATGTTATGTGTTTATATTTTTTTACATTTATATTTTTTGTATAAATATTGTTTATTTTTTAATACGGAAAGAATCTCACATACGTTCAATTGAAAATATCCATATACTTACAAATTCTCAATTGTATCTTTCAAAATTCTACAAAGATGAAAATATCAACCGACATACGAAAGAAATCCTATAATAGCGCATTTATACAATTTTCAAAATTAATGTGAAATGAATGATCAGTAATGCGCTGAATGGTGATCATTACACAAGTGTTTAAAGTAATCACTCAAGCCAGCCAAATGCCAGGTCGTAAGCCCTGAAAAGCTCACACATCCAAACTTTCTTTAATATGAAAACAATTGATGCTTCGACTCAGTTGAGATAGTTGAGATTTATAATAATAATGAGTTTATATATTATCAAGTACATTATTTGAAGGCAGGTATTGAATACACGAAAATATGTTTTTGTTTTTTTTTATAGAATCTTCTCATTCCTTCTCTGTACTTTATTTTCGAAATAATTATTGGCATGTCATAAATGTTACTTTGTATTTTTAGTGTTTATTTTATACAATACGAAAACTAAATATGCATAATAAAAGATAAATGACTATTGTTGAGGTATTATTACATTCACATATTCCAATGACAAACGACAAGTAGAACTAATTAACATATTCACGTCAGAATATTGATGAAGACTATCCATCCTTTCACTTGATAGCAGTATAATAATGCAAAGACGTCTACAGCAAATAATAACATCGTAGTATAAATACAAAATATGAAACCAATTTCTCCGCTTGACATTTCAAATCAATCTAATCTGCGCTTATCCTTTATATTCCTATCAAATGATGATATTAATATAAACTGCACGATAGAAGATACTATAAAATTTATTGAAAGTATCATATCTTCATCGTTGGTTATAATCTGTGGGATGATCGATTCTTTCATGGTCAGTCACCACTCGTCTCTATCTCTCTTAAACACTCTTCAATAGTCTCTTCAACTCGGAGTACTCGCTCCAACGCATGTCGGAGATAATTTGGTCCATGTAGTTTAAGCGGAGTTATCCTATGTAGTTTTTGCCTGCTCACATACCCTCCGTAATCGTAAGAAGCAGGCCTGGGTGTCTTATATTATAACCTATCTATTAGGCTCGGTGTTTTGTTACTTTGTTTAGTAAGCATCTAGATTCCCCAGTCTTGCTTAATACCTCGTTGTTCCCTACACAATCTGACCGATGAATCCTTAACATGCATATGTAGCCATCTCAAACGCCTCTAACTCCTTTTATACAACAGTATGGTGCAAACTATAGTTTTAACTGAAAGTATTACTATTGAGTATTTTCTCCTAAGAAGGCAAAAATCATCTGAAGGCTTCCTTTAAGTCATATTCTGCTTCCAGTGCTATGTGTGGTCTCACAATAAAGATTAACATAGCTCCAATCATCCTACCGATCTAGTCCATTCCCACATATTTCCACTCAAGAAACGCACCTTCTTCCGAAACCACATTTTCCTTCTATCTTTCCCTTGAGAATGAGCTCTAATACTTGGTAGTACCTACATCTCACTAAGTTTAAACAAATGCTTGGTACATCTCACTAAACAATTCAAACAATTGTTAAAGTTATATGGCACCATTTTATATACAAACGTTTATTTGCGATCCATGGACATGTTATCACAAGTTTATCACATTCATAAATGGTAGATTAACTATGAAAGTTGTTCGTAGCAACAATGTCGTGACCATAAGTATGTTTGTTTTGGAAATCATGATAGGTAGGAGTACTGTCGTGACCTTGAGCATCATTAGTCGCCAGTCTCTCCATCTTGGAGTGACCTACCTGCTAACCATATTGACCTGCACAATTTTCTGAAAGAAAGGTAGAAAACTACATATACATTGGAATATTGATATGGCAACACAGATAAATAAGCTATTCGAATAGGAATATGGAAGTCTTGGTTTTTATTAAATCTGTTATTCAGGTTATAGTATGCCAGATCTCAATCGTATGATTTTTTCTTACACTATGTTCTGGGAATTCTTATCAATGTGAATTCTTCCTTAATGTATTGAAAGTAAATCTGGTCTATGTATATATATATCCGCCTCCGTAGTGTAATGGTCAGCACGCTCGGCTACCGTTCTAGAGGTCCCGTATTCTATTTTCAGGGGCAAATAAACATAAAGTGATTTTTTCACTCTAATATTTATTCAATATTACCCTGGACTACAATTTTATGTTGTTTCACATTTTTAATCAATTTCGCAACTTAGTTTTAAAAAAATTGCTTCGCAAGAGCAGATCTGTCAGGAAGCCTTCATGCTTCTGCATCAGATCTGGGCATGCGGTGGGACATCTTTCAATATAATACCCTGGACTGGTACCTGACCATAGTATTTGGTGAAATTTAAATTCACAAATTTCACATTATCTGCTTCTTCTTTCCCAATTACGAGATATCAATAATTTTAGAAAACAATCCCTTTGTGGGGTGAAATCCAGTATTCGTATACATTCATTTTGACATATTCAAAATATTGTTTAGAAAATTTATATAAATATTGAAATCAAAAAAAAAACTAAGCTTTTTTTTAAACTAAGTTTTTTTAACAAGCTTTGTCAAATAAATAAGATAGAATTAAAACAAAAACAACAACAAAAAACAGAAAAATAGCCTGAGAAGTTTTTCCGAAATGATGGATTATTGATAATTACTCAATTGATTCTTGACTTGTAATTATTGAACTAGGATATAATTTATAAAATATTAATAAAATAATTTTCTCACAGAAGAGTCAACATTCCCATAAAATCAGCAAGATAATTGCGTATTTATTGAAGAGAATAAGATACACTTTCAATGTTTTGTTAAAATGTCAAGGATTTTACATTCGTTTTTTTATGACAACTGTATAACTATTTCGTTGTAAAAATTGATATTATTATGCTGTTTATATCTTCAATACTCGATACACAAATAAATTAGTATTCAGTGATGTTTACATTTGATTTCAAGCGTGCTATGGTGAAACCGACTTGGAAAATATATTTTTTTTAAATTATGATTAATTATTATCAAATTATGGAAGCTACAAAGGTTAGAAATATTAAATTCAAGTTTGTCAAAATTCTTACTGTAAAATCATTAGATGATTTGTGAATGGTGGATACTGCATTTTAACTATTGCTTTTTGTATGAACCGTTTTTTTTAAATCATCATTTCACCAATATAAACTTTCATTTTTAAATTACACCATACTCATGTTATCCTCTTTTTTTTGTTTATTTAGTGTAGTGGTTAGCGTGCTCGGTTACTTTGCTAAAGGTACCGAGTTCGATACCCAGAGGGGTCAAAATAAGTTATTTTTCACTATATATACCTACTTATTTCATATAATCGTGGACTGTTTTAACGGTCTAGATAACACTGTTTTTGTACGAAGCAGTGCCTTATACATATATTGGGAGCGGATAAATTTAAAATAATTAAAAAAATAGATTACATGAAATATTAGTCGAAATAAAGGATATCGAGGTAATTTTATCCTTAATGCTTTTTTTTGTATAAACATTTAGTTTTTAATCAATTCTAACCCCTATCTACTTTTTTCATAAACTTGCTTTTGCGCGATTATCATCAAATATTAATACCACTGTATATTTTTTTATTCCCAACTTATAATACAATGGACACGGTATTAAATCGATTTATTGTTAATTTTGATGGCCAAAATATGTCTTAATAACGTTTCAAAATAAAAAGAAGAATATGTCACATTTTAGGCACAAGAAAAAAACAGAATGAATGTTTTTTTAAGTATTTGTGTTCAAATAACAATGAAAATCAGCGTCAATTAATCTTGAGATGAAGTCAATTGTAAAAAAATTAACGCTGTCATATATGGTTAGCCTTAAGCTGGGCTTAGAAGCCTCTAGCTTATTTATGCGTGAGATGATCGAGCCTTATGAGGTCAAAAGTCAAGGTTGGAAGTCGTCTTATCAAGGTACTATATAACATTCGAATCCTGGTATAGCTTTTATATCATTATGCTTTGCATTCCAAACAATATAATTACATTCGTGTATAATTTTAAACCCACACCTGTTTTTTGTAGTATAAAATATTAATAAATTTCAATGAATATTTGATGACCAATGAGTTGGCCAAATATTTTTTAAACACTTGAAAAAATATTGTGTTTTCAAGGCTTTTTTATTTTAATAATCAAGTAAAGAAATCATTTCATTAATGATTCTAGCAGTCATATTGTGGTAATATTTATCCATTTAAATTTTATTTGGTAAATGTCGTATATGGTGTTTGATAATGCATTGAAACAAGTGTCATAATATATTTTAAGACATAAAAGTATTATCAAAGGAATTACGTTTTAAATAACAAATAAACTAATTATCACTTGTTTGTACTTTAATATTTATAATAAAAACGGGTTTAACTTTGCAAGATATAAATTTAAAGATTTTAAGACAAGCGTCGCGATGTATCATGCATGTTGAAAGGATGCATGACAGCAAAACTGGTGCTGCGGGTTCGATTTCCGCTAATTGCAAACAAATTCAAGAAAGATTTACTTTCAATCGGTCTGGGCTTTTGTGTTGTATTTTTCACATTTACCTTCCCTACCTTACTTCTTTACGTGCAGACAAGCCTCTAAAAATAGAGCCTTGCGGGTTATTCCTTTTTTTTTTAAATCGAAATAATATTTACAATATCAAAAAAGGCGATATATTTTAGCTCGCTGTAGCCGAGACGTTGCTCGTTATAACTGTGAACGGAGAATATATATATATATATATATATATATATATATATATATATATATATATATATATATATATATATATATATATATATATATATATATATATATATATATATATATATATATATATATATATATATATATATATATATATATATATATATATATATATATATATATATATATATATATATATATATATATATATATATATATATATATATATATATATATATATATATATATATATATATATATATATATATACATGTAAATGGGAAATAAACCACTTCACTTCAAGGTTTAAAATTAATCTATAACATTTCTCTTTTAATGGGTAAAGAAAACAAGTATTAAAAAAGAAGATTCTCAAATGATTCCTAATTATCCATCTCATTGAGCGAATAGTTATTATCTTCTTAATGTATTAGACCAATACCAAGAATTTAAAGATACAGTAGCCATGTATGAAGTGACACACTTACTACACATTATAATAACTGAAATCCTATTTAAATATGCCACCGGGTTAAGATGTCACTCAAACTCTAATGACTCAAAAAAACCTTCAATGGTCGATTTACCATTGACCCAGCCTTGAGAACGAAATCGAAAGTTGTGTGTGAAACAAAATAATAAAACTCTTGCTTTAATCGGCTTCTTTATTTATTTAATCCATAGCGTTCTCGATGTCATTAGTTAATTAGCATTTTGATATTTAGGTCCTGTTTCTAGGCAACCTTTTATAAAGGATGTTTAATTTATACAGGTGAAAAGGAAATCTTTAAATTGTAATACCAAAAATATTAATTTTTGGTTACATCGAAAAAAGAAGTTACATTATATTATAATACCTTCCCTTTCCTAACTATCCTACGTTATTCCGACATAAAAAATACAGAGTTTTGTACAAATATTGATTTTTAGGATATTTATTTTGAGGTGTTTTACTAATCATTCTGCGTTTTTATATAGCCCTTAAATGTTTACATTTTTTTTACTTACATAAGTTGTATCCATTTGTTTAAATCACAATTGAAAACATTTTTTAAATGCTTACCCACCAAGCTACCTCTGTGTCTTGTCGGTGGAGTTTTTTTTAATACATTTTTTATTGTTTTTAACCATTTTAACCAAATATACACATAAAAAATTGAGAAAAAATTAAGAATAAACATTTTACGATTTCCTAAAATTAACTCTTAACCCGTTCCTTTATTTTACGTCAGTATGATATTGGAATTTTTTAAACGAACAGAATGAAATATTTGTCATTAAGGGACTTATACAAATTATTACTAGCTCGCATGAGTTCGGGTTCACTTATAAAACATAATTAATATTACAAATTTTTAATATTTGTAAGATAAAGATTTTTTAATTTTTCTATTTTGAACATGTGAGATTATCAGGAAAACACGTTATATCAAACATATCAAGAACTCTTAAGCATAAACACTCAAATAAAAGTTTGTAATTTAAGTAAAATTCTTCATAAAGTTTGCAGTATTAAATCACTTCTCATTGTACCGTATTTTGTACGCACTCTGTATATGCAGACAAATTATGCAAATGTTAAAAAAAACGCCAAATACAGGTAATGGGAATGTTAAATAATGTAAAAACTGGTTTTTTCATCATTATTCTCTGTTCGTACGCCGTGAGATGCCGGCATTTGAGAATTTTAAAAATATGTACGAAAATAATGAAGATTACAAATACCTGTTTTGTTAACTCAATCGCATACTTATGTTACAAGGAATACATTATATTTAAAACAATTACCGTCTTTAAAATAAAATTGTTTTGTAGAACAAATGATGCTGAAATGCAGTGATTGCAAATATGTCCATGAAAGCTAAACTGACAGTTCACAACGCTGTGCTAGTACCAACACTGATGTATGGAATGGAAACAGTGAAAAAGGCACGATTTGTTTATTTTTGCGATTAATCTAAGCAACAGAACGGGTCGTTATTATTTAAATCATGTTTAAAATTCGTTTTACTTAGTTAATACCACAGTTTCTTAAAATCTATTGTGACTCGTGTTTCGATGCATTGCGCATAATTTTCAAACACCATTTTTGAAAATATAATATTTTTTAAAATAGTGATCTAGTCAGGAGCCGAAATAATCTGCGTGTATTTATGAGACGATTATGAGACGATTTATGAATGTGAAAGAGGCGAAGATTGAATGCAAATACAGATTGGTGTAGCGTTCTATTCTCTCTGCCTACCTCTGAAGAAAAACGACGGAATGGTCAGTTAGTTACTTAGTATTTGAAAATGAAACACGTGTCACATTGAATTAAAAGAAATAGTGGTATTTACCATGTAAAACTTAAATAAAAAAGGAATAAATATTACCACAAAATAAATGCCGAATCAAAAATCATTTATAAATTATTTAAAAAATCAGGAAACAACTTAATTAACAAATAAACCATTTTTTCCTGAAATTTCAAAGATTCTTTCACGGATCTTCTACCTCATTTCTCAGCCTGAAACTGTTACCGCAAAATCTGAAATATGCAATTATCACAACAGTAATATGAATTCACAAGATTACGCCACTTGCTCGCTAGTTACTGACAAATGCGTACGACTAATTGTACTGGTGTATAAATACCAAAGGTAATGTACGAAGAAGAAGGTTGCTAGTTAGAAAATAGGCCCCTTGTAACATCTGCCTATACTCATTTGAGAGCCTCGTCGACGCAGTATTTCAACATGTGTTTTCATAGAAATTATTATGCTAGCCTCGTTGCGGTCTCTGTCTGCGGTCGAAAGATATATAAGCCCGCTATATTTAGTGTGTATATATATTTATATATATATATATATATATATATATATATATATATATATATATATATATATATATATATGTATATATATTTATATATATATATATATATATATATATATATATATATATATATATATATATATATATATATATATATATATATATATATATATATATATATATATATATATATATATATATATATATATATATATATATATATATATATATATATATATATATATATATATATATATATATATATATATATATATATATATATATATATATATATATATATATATATATATATATATATATATATATATATATATATATACATATATATATATAAATGAGACAACATTTTGAGTGTGTCCAAATACTTGAGAATTTCAATAGAATGTCCAAGAATTTGAGCAGTGTGGTTGTCAATAATGGGTAGAATTGGTGAATGTTATACGTGTGTAAAGTGATCACTTAAACCAGCCTGTGATTGTCGTCAGCCCCGTAAATGCCCAGACTTCCATATTCTTCTTCATCTTTGATGAGATGTCAAAGAATAATATAAATATGAGTATGTGTGTGTGTGTGTGTGTGTGTATGTGAGTATCGGTAATGACAAAAAGCAGTCGCTGGCAGTAAATTAATGCGTAAAAGATGTACCAAGTAAATGTTATTTTTATTAAATGACTATTTTTCTGACTTTTACATGAAATCAAGCTAATTTGTTAAAAATTTAAAAGTGGATTGGAATTTTGCACGACACATATATAAATGTTTGTGTGTGCATATACGCACACATACAAGTGTATGTTCTCGCCACAAAATAAAAATTCGACCATATGTTCATGCGTTCATTTACGTTTAGATTTTTTTTAACATATGTATGTCGCTTTAAGCTACAATATTTATTCTAATATTTTTATTCTTAAACAAAAGTCTATTTCCATATATATTGTAATATTGATTGTTTGAATACAATTTACGTCTCACGGGTTTCGTGTAACGTATAATAATTTATTCACATTATTAATATCGTGTCATATATAAGAAATATTACCACAATGATATTTACATCTGCATATGTAGTAAAGCCATCATTACTTGAATATCCAACATATGTAATTTACTAATATGTAATATAATATATTATAAAAATAATATTTTAAAATTAATTATATGCAAATAATAATTAACTTAATATTTAGGAATGGTTAAACCCGTAATATTAATAAATAAATAAATACATTAATAAACAAAATGATTTTTCGTTCTAATATTTATTTAATATTATACAACTCTTTGTGAATAAAAAATACTGGTCAACTATCATTGTCATTCATCGTTCACTTTGTGTATTAAAACTTTGAAAAAAAAGTACTTCGTGCTAATGCTTTTAATATACAAAATAAAATTTTATCTTAATATAATAAGTTAAGTCTTTAAGTTTTCTTCATTTACAAAGAGTTCTCTAATCACTCTTATTTTTAATAAATACTTAAAAGTCCATGCAAACCACTTTCAACTCACCCTTAAGTATATATTATAAATTGATTATACATATTAATAATTCTAAACCTTTTAAGTGTTTTAATGCGTTGACATAATTGTCTTATATTACAACACCTACATATATATTCAATTCAAGTCAATAAACACCATTCATAAAAGGCAGACGTTTGGTCGAAGACATCTCACGACGAATAAATACCTCAGCATTTCGTCACAAACCAGATGTGTATAATTAGTCAGGTATTTTATTCTCGATTCGCATACATTTTGCAAGATTGCACTTTGTGTTATACAACAACTTCGATTAAATAATCGCTTAACCTGTATTTAATCAAAACTTAAATCTAATAAAAAATAGGAACTTGTGAAAACGAGTGATATTACTATCCTCATTTTGAAGATGTTTTTTGTTCAATTTAGAATTGAAGTATTTGAGACAAAAGCAAATATGTTCATTTAATTAAACTCTTTATAGGGTAAGCGTTTCGCAATTTTTTTAAAGCCTCCACTCGTTTGAGGGTGATTTTGGCTTTTTTAAACAAAATACATAGTAATAACAATAAATAATGTATATAAGAGGACATGGAGATATGGGAGGGAAAAAAATAATAACTATAATTAACTGATTAAATAAAACACTATAAAACTTTTCAATCCACATTATTTAAATCATATTAAAATGAGGACAATAAAAGTTATTGTAACCTTAAATGTTATTATGGAATGAGGATCACTTTTAATAAATAATAATAAAAACCCTTATCCACACCAAATGGTGCATAGGGCACTGCTTCATATAAGTGCAGTGTTATCTTGATCGTTTACACATGAAGGAAAGGTGATCAGCCCTCCGCTTCAGGTACCAGTCCAGGGTAATATTAAATAAATATTACAGTGAAAAAATCACTTATATTTATTTTACCCCCCCTGGGAATCGAACCTAGGACTTCCAGAACGGTAGCCGAGCGTGCTGACTATTACACTACGGAGGCGGACAAATCGGATCACTTATACACACATATATAAAAAAAATCGTATTGTTATACAATAAATGATTTTTTTTAATATATTTTAGAGTGGCATTTAATGAAGAGGAAAAAATATAAGGCGTTCCAAATTGATTCTTTTTCCTGGCCCATCCCAAATTATCTTCTTTTTCGACTGTTGGAGTCAGCTCTTCTCATCCTTAGGTTATAGGTCCTGCTGTCTTAGACAACATCACCTGGGCCTTGTCTTCGAATCAAATTGTATTTCTGCAGCATTCGTGAGTAATTTGGTCTTCCTCTAGATGTCTTTCGCGATAGGTCCGAGGCATTCCGAATACACCAGCGAAAAATTTATGAGGTAAAATTTTCATCACCATACGTGTTACCGTATATGTGCAATTCTGTACCCTATGTAAAAATTAATGTGGGTAAAATGAATTAATGAATTTCACACGGTCTTGAACGGGATCATTAAATTTAATTTAAATGTTTTTAGAATAATATTTTTCTCAATTAAGAACGAGAAAGAAATTAAGATGAAACTCACAATCCTTTAAATATTTCCATTAGTAATAGCATAACCGATATTACTCAAGGCCTTTTATTTGGGTGCTTCTTTCAGACCCATTAATGTTATGACTTTTTAATATTCAAAACCTTGAAACATAAGAAAATTGTCTGTGAATTTCATCCGAGTTTCCTGTGATAATTTTAATGCAAATTATTTGTAAATAATACTATTCGTCTCAGTATTTGTTTTTTTTTAAATTAAGGACTTTTACATCCGGGTATCAAGTTTTCAATCGATAAAAAAATATTTATTTTAATAAAAAACACACATAATGTATTGACATTCTTGAATTTGCTTTGTAACTTCTTAAGTGTGTTTGAGAAAAACGCATTTTTGCCAACGAATATTTTCTGTCTCAAAGTCGAAGGATTTTATGAGAATAATTTTACTTATGAATGATCAAAAATTATACTGACCAATCATATATTTAAAAGTAGTTTCTCTTGATAACGCAGTAGCATACAGAATATAACATCGTGTTTCTTTTTTATTTTTCCCATATTCACTTCTAATGGTGCAAAGGACACTGTCTTAGCTTTCTATGTCTATCTCGATTATTTGAAGACGGTTTTTCACTTAAGAAAGGAAAACATCGCGTCCGTACAAGGAAAGATATTATACATCATTAAATCGAAAAATATATCGATATTATAGAATTGTATGTTTGTTAGATAAACTCTAACGATAAAATAATAAAACAAGAACTTTGTACGTAGTATTTGTTATTATTTTATTTATTTTAATTTACCAGTAACCAGGTTACTTGTTACCGACATCGTAACGATGAAACCCGGTCACTGGTCAAATCAAATAAACGTGGAAAAAGCTATAAGTAGTTATTTTATTATTTTATTATGTGTATTTATTTTATTATATAAAATGCAGTCCCACCAAAAAATGTCAGTTTAAAACTTAAATCAAAGAAAACACCTGTATATGTGTATCTTTCACATGTATGTGCTTATTTTTATCAATGACTCGTATTTTTTCGTCACATTTCAGAATTTAAACGTCTTATTAGCATCCAAATTACCAGAAAATTTGGGGTCAGAGGTAACTAATCTTAAAATCAATAACATACACGTCGTGTCTTCAACACACGGTAGACAAGTTATTATTATTCAATTATTTCATAACGTTTAAAAACTAAGCTAGACTTTTTGTAAGTATATCCATAACTGACGAACATCACGAACATCTCGCCGGCAATTTCCAAACGAAGGAAATACCAACATTTACCGAAATTATTAGATATTGCCTGTACGTGAAACGTTACATAAGTGTCATCTGCTTTGTATTAGGAGAAAATTAGTGTCAAATCGTTGTGTAACATAACGTAACAATAATATGTGATTAAAATAATATGGGTATAATTTCTAATTGTAATGATTTTAAATACGAGGAAAACGGTGTGTTTAATATTTTTAATAAGATTATTTAAAAACGTCATCCGACGTAATGTCATAAAACTTACTTTCTATATTTTTTTCAATAATTGTCATATTTCAGAATTACGAACTCATCGCTTGTCAATGATTTCCCGTATTTATACGTTAGAGAGATTACTTGCTAAAGACTTAAAACTTAGTAAAAATATGGCATTTTCCTAACAAACGTAGATAATACTATTTATTTTTTAATATATCTACCTAACTTACAATCACGCTGCTTTCTCTTAGGGGTAGGCAGAGAGAATAGAACACCACACCTCTCACTCTTTGCAAACAACCTTCGCCTATTTCACATTTGTGCATCTCCTCAAACATACCCTCTGATTATTCCGACTCCTGACCTGACCACGCCAAGTATTTGAAATACTTGATGATGTCAATTTTTACTCATTCTTCCTCTGCTCCTATTTCAAACCACATTCACCTCATTAATTTGTGTTACTATCCTTTCTGTACTCATTCGATTCAATGCCCAAACCATTTCAACATACCTTTTTTAATTTTATCGATAATGCTTACCTCAGCCTTGCATTCTTACTTATATCTAACTAACCATCACGCCGCTTCACTGCAGGGGTAGGCAGAGAATCGAACGCCACACCACGCTGTCTTTGCAAACATTCTTCGGCTCTTCTACATTCATGCATCTCCTCATACATACCCGACGATTATTACGACTCCTGACCCGGCCTTTTTTAAGTATTTGACATACCTTATTGTACCAAGTTTTCCTCGGTCTTCCTCTGCTTTTTTTTACAAATACATTCGCCTCTTTTCTTCCTTATATCACTTGAGAAAATGCACTTCAAATGCATTCAGTCTACTTTAATCCTTCTTTTGCCAACTTCACTCCCATACATTAGTCTTGGAACTAGGACTCCATTGAGTACTGCCAGTTAAGCTTTTGATGATAGGGTTTTATTTGCTATAAGTGAAATATTTTTAATATTTTTCTTCGAAAAAAATCTTTCATCTGTGTTGGGACACTTATATCTTGATATATCGCCTATATGGATACAATGATGTGTTTGATTACTATCATATACACTTTCAACAAAAAGTATAAGAGTACAAACATACAACAGTGCAGTAAATATAACTTCATTTTTCCAACCTATTACAACGAATTATTTTATTTTTTAGATTGCAAGTTTTTTGCCTCTTCCTGGCTAAGAATAATTCAACGTCAATTACGGTATCATCTTGACCTATCACCTGAATTTTGAAATATTAATATATAATTACTTCCCTATTAAAAAATAATACTAAAATATTTATTTTACGTGAGTATTCTAAAATATATTTTTCTCGAGTCATTAGGTACTAGACATTTCAATGAGTACATATCATGCAAATTCTTCCTGGCTATAGATAATTGAAGACCATTAAAGAATCCACTTGACCTATAATTTTGTTGAATTGCGAACTTTGATTGCTATAAAAATTGAATTATGAGTATTTTACGGTTGTAATTTTTATTTAATTTCTTTTCTCTCAAGTTAGTTTAATGGCAGGATTTCATCATGAAGATGCCCTTGCCTGTCAGTATTTCCAAGTACTTAACCTTTTGATTTTTCTGAAGGCAAAGGATTTTATGAACAAATCAACGATTTCTTATAATCGACACGTTATCATTAAAAGTATGACAGGATTCTTTATCCCAATATTATTTTTTCATTTTAGAAATCGAATACTTCACGATCTTCTTCTTCTTCTTCTTCTTCTCCTTTTTGTAGATCCTAGGGATCTGTTTGTGCCTCCGCATGTCGCTTTACGTATTTCACGATCGAGTGATTTAATTTCAGTGAGTTATTTTAAACATTTCAGGCAAAAAACTGTATTCTACTAATACTGCTACTATTTATACCACTAAACCGCTCTCCGAAGGGGTAGGCAGAGAGGATTGAGAGCCACACTCATTTGACATGACATCTAGCTCTCTCTATATCCTGATTGATAACTCAAATCTTTCTTGGCGGTCTTCGTTATATTCTCCCATTTACATTTGTCAAATGTACTCTCTTAGTCATTCTCTCATCATCCATTCGCTCCAATTGTCTAAAATAACCATTCTTAATCTTTGCAATTATCCTTAGCATTTTCCCTTTGTAATATCTTTATTATTAATTTTGTCATATTATTCACAGATTTTATTGCAATGAAATGTTTTTTTAGCATTTTTTTTTAAATTAAAATAGTAATTTTTAACAAAAATATCCACAACATTTTGAGTGTGTCCAAATACTTGTTCACAAAATCTGGATTATCTCCAATTACAGGAGTTATTTTCATTTTATTTTTTGACATATCATCAAAGATGAAGAAGAATATGGAAGTCTATTAAAAGTTTTGTTGGATTTCAATCTTTATATTTTTCACAACACTTTACGTTAATTCATAAGGAAATAGTCAGATGTTGACTTAGTAGTATACAAGTGTATTACATAATAAACTATACGATGTAGGTAGACTCTCAACGTCATCTTGACACAAATTTCCGATTGGAAATTATTTTCGTTTGTTGAGAAATATGGGTAGGGTAAACTTATTGATTGAGAAATTACACTTTTCTTTTCTAGGCTCCGCCACTTTCTTCAAACAATAAACGTAACTGAATAGATATGTTCACACAGTGACGTGCGTTCCATGAAGGCACATAAGCAGTGCCTACCCAAATTTAGTGAAGAAAAAAAATATTGTAAAAAATGTGCGGTCAGATCTAAAAATTACATTAAATATGCGTTATTAAATTGTCAAGGGTTGAATTAAGTTTTTTTTAATATCAATTATATTTATCCGCCTCCGTAGTGTAATGGTCGGCATGCTCGCCTACCGTTCTGGAGGTCCTGGGTTCGATTTCCAGGGGGGTTTAATAAATATACGTGATTTTTTCACTCTAATATTTATTCAATATTACACTGGACTGGTACCTGAAGTGGAGGACTGATCACCTTTCCTTCATGTGTAATCGATCGAGATAACACTGCGTTTATATGAAGCAGTGCCCTATGCACCATAGGGGTGCGGTAAGGGATTTATTATTATTATTAATTATAAATTGATTAATTTTAGCCAAGTGCGCTAACCACTACACTACGAAGGAACACTAAAATAGGACGAAGAAAAAACAATTGTTTTTCATGTTAATATAAATGTATATTGTAATTTAATATTACTTTAAAATATACTTTTATTTTTATCCTTTAAATACAAACTACTTAATTAACTTACCATCACCCGTTTCTTCGCAAGAGCAGGTAGAGAATAGAACGCCACGCCACTCTGTCGTCGCAAATAAACTTCCCCTCTTTTTTTACATTCATGGATTTCCTCATACAACTCGCCCATTATTCCGACTTAATTATGCGTTATTAGACTGATTAATCAGTCTTGATAAAGAAGCGGTTAGCTTCAAAACCGGTAGACATTATAATTAAGTTAAAATAAGCTATTTAAAGTGATTTTGAAACAAAGTTACATTTTAATTATAAAATGGACAAAGTTAGTTCTTCAAATATAAATTATAATTATAACATGGTTATCAAGGCAAACAAAAATCAGTATCTTTATAAATTGATGTAATTCTATTAGTTAATTAGTTAAATATTTTTGAAAATATAGCATATTATAATAATACGCGTAATCTCGAGGAAAAATTGCTGTAAGATTTACATTTTCTTTGATTTTCATTTTAATGATCTGTTAAAACCCACGCCATCGTTGAAATCCTTGCTGAGTTAATATACTGCTTATTTAATGGTTATTTTATCTTTTAAGTTTCTATTCATGTGTTTATTTTATGTGAATTAATTATATCCGTGACATCATCGTCCATTGATGCTTTCGTGTAAGTCCAAGCACACCTTTTATTACGTATTTCTTTTATCGGAAATGTAATAAACAGTTATCATTATATCTTTTATTACGTACATAGATGACTAGAACATAATATAGCTTTAGAGTGCTCTGAAAGCTTCGACTATACGCCAGGTCAGGTTTGGAAGCTTTTGGCGCAACTATTTTTTTGCCATCTCAGCATAGACGAAGAAGAATATGGTAGTCTGGGTAATTACGGGGCTTACAACTGTAATAGGCTGGTTTATGTGACCTTACAGATGTGTAACATTCATCAATTCTACCTATGATTGTCAACCACGCTCCTCAAATTCTTGGAAATCTATAGAATTATTATAAACTTGTACCACCATAAATGTCTCAAGTAAATTCAATCAATATGTTTCTATACATATACGAGTATATACTATATACTATACGAGTATATTGTTCAAATTTGAAACATTTTGATTGAATTTACCTGAGACATAAATGTTGGTATGTGTTAATAATCATTAACCTTTTTAAATAGACAATGCCACAAAACTTTCGTTGGTAATTGTTAAAGCTATGCTTTATCGTGTTATGCGTATTACAAAATCAAAGAGTAAACCTTGTTATGCAGTTTGCGTGTAAACAGGCGCATTCGCCTATTTTTTCAAAAAAGCTTCAGAGTTCCAAAAAATTGAGTAGTGCGATTGTCAATAGTAGTGAGTAGTGCGGTTGTCTTAAGTAGTGCGAAATTACTCATCGGGAATATTATGTGACTTAAGTACAATAATATGTTTTGAAATAAATAAATAAAAATATAAATATAAATAAATACATTATTTCGGCATTCACTTTGTGGTAAGACATTATGAAATTGTAAAAGAAAAACAATTATTTTATACAACTTTATTACAAGTTTATTTTATTATAATGACTAGTTTCGGAAACTATGCTTCCATTTTCATGTCTAAATATAAACTTATATTTAGACTTGAAGATGGAAGCATAGCTTCCGAAAATAGTCATTGTAATAAAATAAACTCAAGTAGTAAAAAACAAGTGTTTTTTTACAAATACATATTCCTTACTTGGAGCCTTCCTTCTTCCCTTTTAACATTTCACCATGATAAAATTAGATTTTTCATGTATGTATTATTTTTCTAGCTGCTCGTATCAGCACGGTGCGACGCCATGTCCGCGCAGGAGGTGAACCGAGCCCTGGAGCTGGCCGAGCCGCAGTTCTCGCTGGAGGACGAGCTCGAGGAGACGGTGAGCTTCATGCGCGGCGCCCGCCAGCTGCGCCAGGCCAACAGCATCGGCCACACGCACATCGAGGCCATCGACGTGCAGTGCACCGACCGCGGCATGGACATCACCATCGACTTCGCGGAGCCCTTCGGAGGGGTCGTCTACAGCAAGGGATACTTTGGCGACCCCAAATGCAAGTGAGTTGACCCTGCGAATCTGGCAATGGTATGAAAGTGTAGCCATAACACATCATTCTTCAGTAATTCCTTCTCTGTCCAAGCGGCCAGACTATGGAATTAATTACCCCTCCGCGTAAACAAATACACCTTCTCTAATAACTTTTGAGAAACGTTCGTCGTCTATTAATGATTATAATCCTAACTGTCCATTAAACGTCCTCCCTTAGTTTTCCCTCTACCTCCTTACCTAAACTCCCTTTTTCCTTTGCTCTCCTTATTATCATCTTTTGAAATTTATGTTTTTTTAAATGTTCAAGTACTATCTTCCATCTGATTGTAAACAGCTATATATGGTCTCAAACGTTTTGATCAATGTCACTAGTGTGTTTTTGGTTTTTTGGAAGATATTATAAGCCCGCCAATGTACTTTTTTCTTTTCTGTACAAATAAAGTGAAAAAGCCGAACGTGGATATTATTTTTTTTTCCTTAAAGGTTTTTTGTAGGTACTTTGTAGCACATTTTATAAAATAAAACTAAAACATCGTTTTAAACCACTGTTATTTTTGGTACTTGTTTCGATAAGGAGAACTTTCTTAATAAGTTTTACTTAGGCAGAAATCCAACTCCGCATCCAAGTATCCATCCTTCTTTCTACACCTAATTCTAGAATTGCGGTCATAATTTGTATAATGATAAAGCTAAACGCATTTCAACTAAAAATTTATTAATTGTAGTTATTATTTTATTTGTAAATAAACATAAAACTTAAAACTGGCAGAAACATCTCACTGGGTGACTGCCAAATATTTTTTTTTTAAATAAATGAACCTGGTTTGATATGATTCATGGAGGGAATAGAAAAGTAAACATTCCATAATTTAGCGATTTTGGAAAATAAAAAGCATCGAGACCAAATTGAAATATTTTTAAAAACCAATTGAATTTAATTAAAAGCCTTTTTTAATTTTCTTTATTCCTAGTAATAATATAAACAAAAGCTGTACACCTCCATCCTCTCTCATTTTAAACCTCACTTGAATGTCCACTCTTTAATCCCACCTAACGATGAATATTAAAGTCAATTATTTGTATTTGCGATTTGATTGACTTTTCCTCATTTTAGGTACGTGTCGTACGGAGGCAGTCAGACCCGCTACTCCTTCTCCGTACCGCTCAAGGGATGCGGCTCCAGACCCTCGTGCAGGGCTTGTGGGACCATCGACAACGTCCTCATCATCCAAGCCGACGACACCGTGCAGGAAATATGGGACACCGCGCGCAAGGTATACCAATACTTCAGTCCTCCCAGCAATGAGCAAATGCTGAGAAGTTCCTGTTTGGCCCACACTAGATTATCCCTCCTGTTCCCAACACAGATTCAAATAAAACATATTTAATTAGCTAGAAGAAACAAAAATCCACTAAATGATATATAAACCTTGTACATAATTAGCAAGGTAAATAATAAATGCAATTCCCATCTTAAAAAAAAAACAATACTTCACTGTCCCAAAGTTGAATGCGAAATGGTTCCTTCTTGTACTCAGCAATGAGCAAGTGCTGACAAGTTACTGACTGGCCACACTAATTATCCCTCCTGTTTCCAACAGATTAAAATAAAACATGATTTTAGCCAGAAGAAAAAAATAATAAAATAATCCACTAATAAATAATTAGCAAAATAAATAATAAATGCAGCTCCCATCTAAAAAAAATACTCATTTATTCAAATCTTCTTCTTCATGAGCCCTCTGTACTCCACTGCTAGATATAGGCCTCTTCCCCTTTTTTTGATTTCCTCTAGTCGATTGCTACTTGCAGCCAGTTTTTACCCCCCACAGCGACTATGTCGTCGGACCATCTCTTTTGGGGTCTTCCGACACCTCTTTTGTTCTCCCAAGGTCTCCATTGTAAAATTCTTGGGATTCATATTGTGGGGTCCTGTCTTGTAATATGCCCTGCCCATTGCCATTGATTTTTGTAACGCGATCCATGATATCCTCTACTCTAATTTTTTTCTGGTACCCTCATTTTTTTTTTATCCATCAGACTTAAATCAAGCATGGATTTTTCCATGAACCACTGTGTCCACTTGAGCTTTTCCCTTTAGCACTTTATTCGAATGACTTGATTTAACTGTTCTGTAAAATTCCCAAATAAAATATATATTTTGTTGATTCCAGGTGTCCTGTTCCCGCGGAGATGATGCCGACAAGACGGTGGTGTTCAAACCATTCGTGGTAGACATGTTGGAAGTAGTTAATGTACCAACTGCCCAAGGAAGTGTGGAGTGCTGGATGGATATCCAAAAGGGTGTTTACCCCAGTGTGAGTGCCAATTCACTTTACCCCTTCACCTTATTATCCGGCGGTATCTCTACGACTCCAATTGTAATCCGGTCTTCCTTCAACCCTCTCCTCGAGAATTTTAAGTTTATATTAGAACTTTTAATCTAATTTTATTTCTATATCTATTGTATTCTTGCCAATGCCCTTTTATTATAACCTAAAATAAAATGTATACCCACACACAGGCCATGCCTTTGTGGGATTTTTTTTGTATTATTTTTTTATATTTGTAATAATAATAAATTGTGAAATGCAAAATAATTTGAAATAAAAATAAAAATTAGCTGTATCAACCTAGTAATTTAAAATGAAAGATCGTTGTTCGATTTTATATTTTTAAAGCAGAACTTTGACCTTTTTGTATTTTTGACTCGATCAGATTTCACCCCTGAGCGGCACTATCAAAATAGGAGAAGAGATGTCCATTCTGGTATACCTGAAGGATCCGAAGAAGCAGTATGACCTGAGGATTCGAGACTGCTGGGCCTACGACGCCGAGGACTATGAAGACCAGAAGACCAACAAACTTCAACTGACCGACAAAGAAGGATGTCCCAAGTAAGCCTTTAAGAACATTAAAATATGCTTCTTCTCTTTTCCTTCTTTTTGGGGTATGCCTGTTTTTAAGAGGGATTATCGCTTCCTGTGATATCAATTCCCAGCTGTCAATCCATTTCTTTGGTGGTCTGCCCGGGAGTCGTCTTCCTTGGGGTCGGGCGTGCAATGCAAGTGAAGGATCTCAGGATGATGAATATTACTGATATATGAGATAGGAAATGGGGAAGGACTAGTAAGTGTGTATAACACTATAGATGAAAAGTAGAACAGCAACAAAGATTGGGACACTCAGGGTTGAATTTTCGCCCTCGTACTAGCTTCTTATACCATTACTTCGTATTTTTCATTCTCTGAACAGGTGAGAATATTGGTCTGATTTATTTAAAGTGAATTTAAACATCCGCTACACCACACAGTGCGTTATTTTGGCAATCTAGCGGTACATTATTATTTTTTTCGATGGCTTATATTTTGAAAAACATATTTTATTCCAATAGCAAACAAAACATTTTACATATTTCATTTACGAATGTATACCTTTCTTTTACAAACATTTTTAATGACGTTTTATGCATATATGCATCTACAACAAATATTAAAATACAATAAATATCTGCCAAAACATATAAGTGTAAATACAAACACATTTAATTGTGACCTCTGTTCATGGATCAAGTTGTTTTAATAAATAATAATAATAATAACCATATCCGCTCCCTAGGTGGAGCATATGGAGTCCACAAACTGTCTCCAGGCTTTTCTGTCGGCTGCCAGCTCCCTTGCATCCTCCCAAGTCAGATCCGCGTCGCGAAGTTCTGACGAGAACTGCCGACGAATTGTCAGCAATGGTCGTCCTGGGCGGCGCGAACCTGATGCCTTGTAAAAGAGGCAAGCTTGATTAAGGCTCTCAGGAGGCATGCGGAGTACGTGGCCAAGCCAACTGAATCGCCTTTTTTTGACGACAGTTGTGACCAAGATTTGCTGCGTCCTACGCCTTATCTCTTCATTCCTCACAAAGTCAAACCACCGCACGCCTAAGATTCTCCGCAAACACCTGTTCTCAAAGCTTAGTACACGGCTGCTTTGGGCCCTTGTAAGGTGCCATGTTTCACAGCCGTATAAGAGAACAGGAGCAATGCAGGCATTGTATAGGCGGCATTTGGTTTTCACCGAGTATAAATCCGATCTCCAGACAGCCTTCATACTGTTGAATGCGGACCCAGCGAGTCCTAATCGCACTCCCAGTTCCTTTTGAAGGCTGCCATTTTTAAGTTGTTTAATTGTTTAGTTGTTTAGTTGTTTTAATACCCATTGTATTATATTTTTTCTATAAAACAAATAATATATGATAAATACAAAATGTTCACTCAATCATGTATTTTATTAGTGATAGTATCCAAAACCCTACTAAAACCGATATACTTTAAGCGTAATAATAAAGTACCCCTAGATTGCCAAAATAACGCACTGTGCACCGTACAAATTACTAACGTGGATTTTTTCAGAAAAAAGAAGCTCGTATCAACGTGGCAGACGACTAGGAACACGGGGTCTAGCGGAGCGACAGTGATCGCTTGGAATAAAATCAGTGCTTTCAAATTCCCCGACCGAGAGCAAGTATTCTTGACGTGCAACATTGAGGTAAATAGTGTTACTCTCCCCTTTTCCACGAAGTCAAACAGCACAATCCGTTGAACGTGTATGATAATTCCATCACAATTTACAGATTTGCTCGGGGCAATGCCAAGGAGCCTGCTCTAGTGAAGAGATAATAACTACAGTGACAACATCGAGACCGAACTGTTATCCAGGGTCGAGAGATCCAAGATGCCCTGTAGTCGATACTCCGAGGCCTCTCGAGCCGTGTTTCCCCGGGTCTAAGGATCCGAGATGTCCGCAGCCAACTTCCCCACCGGCGCCCAGATGCTATCCTGGATCGACGGACCCGAGATGTCCACAAACGACTACACCTGCTCCATTAAGATGTTATCCAGGATCAACTGATCCTAGATGTCCGCAAACAACAACGCTTCCTGCACCTAGATGTTATCCTGGATCGACCGATCCTAGATGCCCACAACCGACAACACCGCCTGCACCTAGATGTTATCCTGGATCGACAGATCCTAGATGCCCGCAACCGACAACACCACCTGCACCTAGATGTTATCCTGGATCGACAGATCCTAGATGCCCGCAACCGACAACACCACCTGCACCTAGATGTTATCCTGGATCGACAGATCCTAGATGCCCGCAAACAACAACGCCTGCACCCTTAAGATGTTTCCCAGGTTCATCTGATCTTAGGTGCCCACAAATACAACCAACACCTGATCCATTGAGGTGCTACCCAGGATCAACTGATTCCAGATGTCCTCAAACTACTCCACAGCCACCTAGATGTTACCCCGGATCCACGGACCCAAGATGCCCAAAACCACTACCATCCAGCACTAGGGCTCCGACCACGTATCTGCCTCCAACAACCCAACTGCAGTGCTATCCTGGCTCGAGAGATCCAAGATGCCCACAAACAAAACCACCTCCTTCTCCTTTGCAATGTTACCCTGGTTCAACTGATCCTCGTTGCCCGCAACCGACAACACCACCTGCACCGAGATGTTATCCAGGATCAACTGATCCTAGATGCCCACAAACAACAACGCCTGCACCCTTAAGATGTTTCCCAGGATCCACAGATCCTCGTTGCCCGCAACCAACAACACCACCGGCGCCCAGATGCTATCCTGGATCGACAGATCCTAGATGCCCACAAACGACTACACCTGTTCCATTAAGATGTTATCCAGGATCAACAGATCCTCGTTGCCCGCAACCAACAACGCCTCCTGCACCTAGATGTTATCCTGGATCGACCGATCCTCGTTGCCCGCAACCGACAACGCCACCTGCACCTAGATGCTATCCTGGATCGACAGATCCTAGATGCCCACAAACGACTACACCTGCTCCATTAAGATGTTTCCCAGGTTCATCTGATCCAAGGTGTCCACAAACAACAACTACTACCTTAAGGTGTTTCCCAGGATCGACAGATCCTAGATGTCCACAAACGACTACACCTGCTCCATTAAGATGTTATCCAGGATCACCTGATCTCCGCTGCCCACGACCTCCACCTTCCTCCACAAGGGCTCCTCAAACATATTTGCCACCCACATCTACACCAGCACCCTTAAGATGTTTCCCAGGTTCACCTGATCCTAGGTGCCCACAAACCACTACCGCCTTAAGATGTTTCCCAGGATCAACAGACCCTCGTTGCCCGCAACCGACAACACCACCTGCACCTAGATGTTATCCTGGATCGACAGATCCTAGATGCCCACAAACGACTACACCTGCTCCATTAAGATGTTATCCAGGATCAACTGATCCTAGATGTCCGCAACCGACAACACCACCTGCACCTAGATGTTATCCTGGATCGACAGATCCTAGATGCCCACAAACGACTACACCTGCTCCATTAAGATGTTATCCAGGATCAACTGATCCTAGATGTCCGCAACCGACAACACCACCTGCACCTAGATGTTATCCTGGATCGACAGATCCTAGATGTCCACAACCGACAACACCACCTGCACCTAGGTGTTATCCTGGATCGACAGATCCTAGATGCCCACAAACAACAACGCCTGCACCCTTAAGATGTTTCCCAGGGTCAACAGATCCTCGTTGCCCGCAACCGACAACAACACCTGCACCTAGATGTTATCCTGGATCGACAGATCCTAGATGCCCACAAACGACTACACCTGCTCCATTAAGATGTTATCCAGGATCGACTGATCCTAGATGTCCACAACCGACAACACCACCTGCACCTAGATGTTATCCTGGATCGACAGATCCTAGATGCCCACAAACAACAACGCCTGCACCCTTAAGATGTTTCCCAGGATCAACAGATCCTCGTTGCCCGCAACCGACAACAACACCTGCACCTAGATGTTATCCTGGATCGACAGATCCTAGATGCCCACAAACAACAACGCCTGCACCATTAAGATGTTATCCAGGATCGACTGATCCTAGATGCCCACAAACAACAACTACTGCCTTCAGATGTTTCCCAGGATCGACAGATCCTAGATGCCCACAAACGACTACACCTGCTCCATTAAGATGTTATCCTGGATCACCTGATCTCCGCTGCCCACGACCTCCACCCTCATCCACAAGAGCTCCTCAAACGTATTTGCCACCCACATCCACGCCAGCACCCTTAAGATGTTTCCCAGGTTCACCTGATCCTAGATGCCCACAAACAACGACTGCCTTTAGATGTTTCCCAGGATCAACAGATCCCAGATGCCCACAAACAACAACCCCTGCACCCTTAAGATGTTTCCCAGGCTCGCCTGATCCTAGGTGCCCACAAACAACTACTACCTTTAGATGTTTCCCAGGATCAACAGATCCTAGATGTCCACAAACAACAACGCCTGCACCCTTGAGATGTTTCCCAGGCTCAACTGACCCTAGATGCCCACAAACAACTTCTGCCTTTAGATGTTTCCCAGGATCAACAGATCCTCGATGCCCACAAACAACAACCCCTGCACCTTTAAGATGTTTCCCAGGCTCGCCTGATCCTAGGTGCCCACAAACCACAACTACTGCCTTCAGATGTTTCCCAGGATCGACAGATGCTAGATGCCCACAAACGACTACACCTGCTCCATTAAGATGTTATCCAGGATCAACCGATCCCAGATGTCCTCAAACAACAACGCCTCCTGCACCAAGATGTTATCCTGGATCGACAGATCCTAGATGCCCACAAACAACAACGCCTGCACCATTAAGATGTTTCCCAGGTTCATCCGATCCTAGGTGCCCACAAACAACAACTACTGCCTTCAGATGTTTCCCAGGATCGACAGATGCTAGATGCCCACAAACGACTACACCTGCTCCATTAAGATGTTATCCAGGATCAACCGATCCCAGATGTCCTCAAACAACAACGCCTCCTGCACCAAGATGTTATCCTGGATCGACAGATCCTAGATGCCCACAAACAACAACGCCTGCACCATTAAGATGTTTCCCAGGTTCATCCGATCCTAGGTGCCCACAAACAACTACTGCCTTCAGATGTTTCCCAGGATCGACAGATCCTAGATGCCCACAAACGACTACACCTGCTCCATTAAGGTGTTATCCTGGATCACCTGATCTACGCTGCCCACGACCTCCACCCTCATCCACAAGAGCTCCTCAAACATATTTGCCACCCACATCCACGCCAGCACCCTTAAGATGTTTCCCAGGTTCTCCTGATCCTAGGTGCCCACAAACAACTACTGCCTTTAGATGTTTCCCAGGATCAACAGATCCTAGATGCCCACAAACAACAACACCTGCGCCCTTAAGATGTTTCCCAGGCTCACCTGATCCTAGGTGCCCGCAAACAACAACTGCCTTTAGATGTTTCCCAGGATCAACAGATCCCAGATGCCCACAAACAACAACCCCTGCACCCTTAAGATGTTTCCCAGGCTCGCCTGATCCTAGGTGCCCACAAACAACTACTGCCTTTAGATGTTTCCCGGGATCAACAGATCCTCGATGCCCACAAACAACCACGCCTGCACCCTTAAGATGTTTCCCAGGCTCACCTGATCCTAGGTGCCCGCAAACAACTACTGCCTTTAGATGTTTCCCAGGATCAACAGACCCTAGATGCCCACAAACTACAACGCCTGCACCCTTAAGATGTTTCCCAGGCTCGCCTGATCCTCGGTGCCCACAAACAACTACTGCCTTTAGATGTATCCCAGGATCAACAGATCCTAGATGCCCACAAACGACTACACCTGCTCCATTAAGATGTTATCCAGGATCGACCGATCCCAGATGTCCGCAAACAACAACGCCTCCTGCACCAAGATGTTATCCTGGATCGACAGATCCTAGATGCCCGCAAACAACAACGCCTGCACCATTAAGATGTTTCCCAGGTTCATCCGATCCTAGGTGCCCACAAACAACAACTACTGCCTTCAGATGTTTCCCAGGATCGACAGATCCTAGATGCCCACAAACGACTACACCTGCTCCATTAAGATGTTATCCTGGATCACCTGATCTCCGCTGCCCACGACCTCCACCCTCATCCACAAGAGCTCCTCAAACATATTTGCCACCCACATCCACGCCAGCACCCTTAAGATGTTTCCCAGGTTCTCCTGATCCTAGGTGCCCACAAACAACTACTGCCTTTAGATGTTTCCCAGGATCAACAGATCCTAGATGCCCACAAACAACAACGCCTGCACCCTTAAGATGTTTCCCAGGCTCATCTGATCCTAGGTGCCCGCAAACAACTACTGCCTTTAGATGTTTCCCAGGATCAACAGATCCCAGATGCCCACAAACAACAACACCTGCACCCTTAAGATGTTTCCCAGGCTCACCTGATCCTAGGTGCCCACAAACAACTACTGCCTTTAGATGTTTCTCAGGATCAACAGATCCCAGGTGCCCACAAACAACAACACCTGCACCCTTAAGATGTTTCCCAGGCTCACCTGATCCTAGGTGCCCGCAAACAACAACAGCCTTTAGATGTTTCCAAGGATCAACAGATCCCAGATGCCCACAAACAACAACCCCTGCACCCTTAAGATGTTTCCCAGGCTCACCTGATCCTAGGTGCCCACAAACAACTACTGCCTTTAGATGTTTCCCAGGATCAACAGATCCTAGATGCCCACAAACAACAACACCTGCACCCTTAAGATGTTTCCCAGGCTCGCCTGATCCTAGGTGCCCACAAACAACTACTGCCTTTAGATGTTTCCCAGGATCAACAGATCCTAGATGCCCACAAACAACAACACCTGCACCCTTAAGATGTTTCCCGGGGTCTTCTGATCCCAGATGCCCACAAACAACGACGCCCACTCCATTGCAGTGCTACCCAGGATCACCCGATCTCCGCTGCCCACGGCCCCCACCTTCAAGCACAAGGGCTCCTCAAACATATTTGCCACCTACATCCACCCCAGCCCCTCTTAGGTGCTTCCCAGGCTCCCAAGACCCTAGATGTCCTCAACCAACAACACCCGCTCCGTTGAGATGTTTCCCAGGCTCCCAAGACCCTAGATGTCCTCAGCCAACAACACCCGCTCCCTTGAGATGTTTCCCAGGCTCCCAAGACCCTAGATGTCCTCAGCCAACAACACCCGCTCCCTTGAGATGTTTCCCAGGCTCCCAAGACCCTAGGTGTCCTCAGCCAACAACACCCGCTCCCTTGAGATGTTTCCCAGGCTCCCAAGACCCTAGGTGTCCTCAGCCAACAACACCCGCTCCCTTGAGATGTTTCCCAGGCTCTCAAGACCCTAGGTGTCCTCAGCCAACAACACCCGCTCCCTTGAGATGTTTCCCAGGCTCCCAAGACCCTAGGTGTCCTCAGCCAACAACACCCGCTCCCTTAAGATGTTTCCCAGGCTCCCAAGACCCTAGATGTCCTCAACCAACAACACCCGCTCCCTTGAGATGTTTCCCAGGCTCCCAAGACCCTAGGTGTCCTCAGCCAACAACACCCGCTCCCTTGAGATGTTTCCCAGGCTCTCAAGACCCTAGGTGTCCTCAGCCAACAACACCCGCTCCCTTGAGATGTTTCCCAGGCTCCCAAGACCCTAGGTGTCCTCAGCCAACAACACCCGCTCCCTTGAGATGTTTCCCAGGCTCCCAAGACCCTAGATGTCCTCAACCAACAACACCCGCTCCCTTGAGATGTTTCCCAGGCTCCCAAGACCCTAGATGTCCTCAGCCAACCACACCCGCTCCCTTGAGATGTTTCCCAGGCTCCCAAGACCCTAGGTGTCCTCAGCCAACAACACCCGCTCCCTTGAGATGTTTCCCAGGCTCCCAAGACCCTAGATGTCCTCAGCCAACCACACCCGCTCCCTTGAGATGTTTCCCAGGCTCCCAAGATCCTAGATGCCCACAACCTACACCAAGCTCGTGCTATCCTGGCTCAAGAGATCCAAAATGTCCACAAATTTACGCTCCAAGCAGTACTAAACCACCATCAACATATCTCCCACCTTTCCCTTCGTCTAGAAACAATGATATCGATGATTACAATTCAGAAGGATCAGAAATAGTCAAACAAGTCATCCGAGAACTGAATGGTGATAAATTAGTATATGATGAATATGCAGATGATGAAAATTCTCTTGCTGAGTCGAGAATCCACAGTGAAACAGTTTCACGTGAGTACACTGCATCACTTTCCTAATCAAACAGAATACAAATTCGCTCGTCAATGTTTTAGAATTAAATTAATACGTGCAAAAACTATCTTTATCTTACAGGTGACTCTGAACCTGTGAACCATCCCAGATCTTTGCATTCCATACGAAGAAGGGATACGAGCAATTCTGGGAGTGGCGAAATGAAAGAGACAACGATTTTCACATCTGGATACCTCATGGCAACCTGCGGTGCTGTAGCTATAGTTGCGATGGTTAGCGTGTTGGCATATGTAGGCAGAAGACACACACTCGCTAGGAGAAACAAGGTTATCAGCTGTACCCCAGAACTCCATTGTCCAGCTTAAATTATACAATACAGTTACCATGACCTGTTGCTTTGGGTTTATACAAATGTGGCCAGTATTATGAAACGAATATCTTTTCAATTGCTTTTGCTGTGAGAAATATAGTATCATTGCTTCAAGCAATACAAACAACTTTATTTTTAGTAAATTTAAACAAATTTTGTACTTAAATACGTGTAACTCCTTCATTATTGTCACGAAAACAAATAATTTTAGTAGAATCATAAATTGTATTATGATGTTTACATATATTGATACCACTCAAAATATTCAATGAAAAAATTCATAGAAAATTTACATCTCAATCATTTATTTAAACATAGTAATATAAAAAAAATTAAGTTTTAACTTTGTTATTTTAGTGAATAAAAAGTCATAATACTCTTTATAAAATTTTGCTGCCAGTTATTATATGTTCTAACATTCAATATCCCATAGCTTTATTAATTGAAAAAAAAAATGGAATAATAAATATTGAAAAAAATATATGTATTTGAACACCTCATTGCAAAAGTACACAAGAAGATATTTGTACACGTGACAGATATAATGATTATATTATTACGAAGAAATTATATGAGTGCCATAGTTTAACCTCCATTCACCCGCGAGTGAATCGGTTTTTAATCAATAATTTACAATAATACCTGTCACTGCCTCGTGTAAAAGTAAAGATCCACACGGATATCCTGAGATACTCGTACGGATTTAGAAATTCTGTATTTATAGATGTCACTTTTTGAATTACGATGTATAATTTTGTATATTGTGTATTTTTTTTATATAAACAATTAAGAGTAAGTTCATATTGAACTGCATATTGTAGTTCTATGATTGTAAATGAAATAATGTACATCTCTTACGTAATTGATAAATGTATACTTCAAAAATTAAAAACGTGTTTTATTTTATAGTAACCCTAGCTAAACTATATTTGCTTTAAGTTTTGTACTGACATTTCTTGGTGGAACTGCATTTTATATAATAAAATAACAACTATGTAATTTTTTCCACATGAATTTTATTTGACCAGCAACCGGGTTTCGTCGTAGCCGACATCATCAGACGGGTAATGTCGGTTATGATGAAACCCGGTTGCTAGTCAAATAAAATTAATGTGGAAAAAATTACATAGTTGTTATACACAGTCCGCCTCCGTAAATTAATAGTCAGCACGCTCGGCTACTCTACTGGAGGTCCCGGGTTCGATTCCCAGGGGGGGGTCAAATAAATACGTGATTTTTTCAGTAATATTTATTCAATATTACCCTGGACTGGTACCTGAAGTGGTTGGCTGATCACCTTTCCTTCATGTGTAAACGATCGAGATAACACTGCATTTATATGAAGCAGTGCCCTATGCACCATCGGGGTGCAGATAAGGGTTTATTACATTATTATTACAAATCGTAATAATTTTATTTTAATTTCAATAATTGTAATGTAATAATTTTATTTTAATTTTAATGACCTGATGATGGAATGATTTTCCGAAACCGGTAGTCACATATAAGTGTTTAAAAAAGTGGTATTACACAAAGTAAACAATGGATGGTAAGGAGAGTGTTTTCTTATACATATAGTTCAGTTGCAATATGCATCATTAGATAATTGCAACAATACATCATTTTATATACATATTGATGAAATTATCCACCTAGTGTAGTGGTTAGCGTGTTTGCCAACAGTTCGTGAGGGTTCTGGGTCCAATTTCCAGTGGGAATAAAATAAATATGTGACTTTTCAATTTGAAATTTATTTAATATCAAGCTGGTCTGGTACCAAGAGAGCGGGATCGATCACCTTGTCTTCATGTAACTAACAAACAAGCTAAGACTGCCTCAATATGATGCAGTGCCCTATGCACCATTGGGTGCAGATAAGGTTTAGAGAAGAAGGAAGAACATTCTACATAGTGCTCGAGAGCAATAAAAATAAATTATTTATTGATTTGGCGTTCAATTTGTAGAACTCCATTTTAATTTATGTATTAATTTAAAATCAAACACAGATTCGTTTGATAATGACACAAATTCGTTTGATAATGCCCTAACAAGGCGAAACAATTGTCACAATATAATTTTTTATGTGTTTTTGTTAATAAAATACAACTTAGTAGACTCAAAAATCTGTGTTTGATTTTAAATTAATACATAATAAAAATAAAAGTCAAAACAAAATATAACATTTTTAAAAGATTTTCAAATGATAGCATAATATATTTCTTTTTAATTTAAGTTGAGTGCTTTAATTATTGGCGCCATCTTCAGATAGGTTGTGCTCCTTCTACGCCTTATATCATTGTGGTGTAAAGTTGATCGTTAATTACACAAAGGCAAGGTGACAAGTCCTTCATTCTTGATTTTGAATCCAAGTATGTATCTTGATGGATTCTTGGATTTGAGAGATGAATATATTCAAAAGGGTATAGATACATATACATATCATATTCACCAAGTAAAATTAATTTTCCAGTAATTAAAAATGGATAGATATTACCACAAAGACTGCAGAATCAATTTACGAGGATATATATTAAAAGTAACAATTATATTTATCGAGGGTTAAAATAGATTCCACTTTTTTAAGGAATAACCCGCAATGCTTCTACTTTCAGAGGCTTTTCTGCATGTAGGATAGTAAGAAAAGGGAAGATAAATGTGAAAAATACATCACAAATGCCCAGACCAATTGAAAATAAATCTTTCTCTAATTTCTTTTGCAATTGGCGGGAATCGAACCCGCAATGCAGTTTCGCAGTTGATCGTCTACTCAACTACGCCACGGCGCCTGCCCTTGAGAAATAAAATAAAAAAATTATAATTAAAATGTAAATTTCTTTTAAAATCACTAAAATTTTATTATAACTTAATTATAATGTCTACCGGTTTCGAAGCTTACCGCTTCTTTATCAAGACTGATTAATGGTGATTTTAATATAAAGTTACATTTTAATTGTAAAATGGAAAATCACAAAGTTAGTGCTTCAAATATAAATTATAAAATAAAAATTGTTTGTAATAATTGTCTTTTTCTTCATATCTCTAGACTCTTCTAGAGTTGAATTGGGTATATGGGCACTTACAAAGATGTGAACATACTTTTTTTTTTTCACATATCGCTCACTCCTTTCAAGAACGTCATAAATCATTAAACTTGATTTTTCAGGAGAATGTTAGTAAAGTTAAAAAATATAACACAATGTATTAAAAATATATATCAAACCATTTATTGAACTTTTTACTGTGCAACAGATCTTTTTAGGTAAAACCTGAAGGTCTTTTCTCCATTTGAAAAATATTTAATGTATTTAAAAAAAGAATTTAACAATACCTTTTCTTCAAAATACAAAAACAACACTTTCTGCCCTGTAGCGGGTAAATATCAAGTTAAAAATATGCCTCTTTTGCTGGGATATAGTACATTTTCTAGGTATTCCGAAAACATGCACAACTAAAAATTGAGGATTTTTGATTTATGACGTTCTTGAAAGGAGTGAGCGATATATACATAGTAAGATCACAAATAATGTGCCCTCACTGGGATTTCCTGTGACGAGGGCACAACTTACAATGATTTATTAATTACATTACCGTCATGATTTTATAAATTATTTATTAATTACATTATCGTCATGAGGCAGGCAATTATGGAAGCATGGCCAAATAAACAATTTCGGTTTCAACCAACCTCCATTATTCATTTGTTTTTAAACTTATATTGGTAATGCACACAGTGATCCATGGTAAGATCCATAAGAGATAAAATGAGAAATGAGAAAATTAGGAGTAGAACCAGAATAGGATATCATGGACCGCGTAGCAAGACTGAATTGGCAATGGACAGGACATAATGCAAGATGATAAGATGGACCCTTAAAATTTTATGACAGATATCTTGAGAGAATAAGAGAGGCGTCGGAAGTCCTTAACAAAAGATGGTCTTACGACATAGCCGACGTGGGGGGTAAAAATTGGCTGCAAGCAGCAACTAACCGAGAGAAATGGAAGGATACGGAAGAGGCCTATATGCAGCAGTGGAAGACAGAAGGCTCAAGAAGAAGAAAAAGAAGGTATAAGTAATATTGTTACTTAATGACCTTGTGGATGGGAGCGTGATATTTATTCTGTAGTTTCAAAAGTTTCTTTGACTAAATTTGATAGATGTTTGATTTATTTTCTCCGATTTATTTTAGTCTATGAGTGTTTTCATAGTTTTAGTGATTTGTGTGATGTTTGGCTGGGAGGTGTCTCCTGTGATATGAATAAGTGTTTAATGCATACACATGTGATGATTTTATAGTGTATAGTTTTGATTGACTTGAGATTCAACTTGTTGAGTATTCCCTCTGTTTGATTCTGCATTAAGTACTATCTTTGAGCAACATCAACACCATTTAATAGTGCATTACTTCTAGCTTGTACCCCCATTACATACTATTACGTATAACAAAGAATAATAGATTTCTATGAATTATTTTGTAATTATCATACATATTCTGTTCGTTGAATTATCACCGGAATAAACCGAAATGAATGCATCAATTTATTTTCAACATATACATTAAAAAGAGTATTATTTATTAACAAAAATAAAAATATATGATGGGTGTCTCAAAGCCGGTTTTCTTTTGGAATGTAAAATCCTTTTTGCTGTGTGAAATATAGAATGCTGACATTTCACAGCTGTAATCAGAAAGCATTGAGGTTCAATAGGTTTTGGAATAGAGCAAGATTATATATTATTAAAATTTGCTACCAAAATGGTGAGATTTTTTTTTTAGAAACGGTACAAAATGCCACATATTTTTCAGTCATCACGCATCATCTTAGCCCACCGAAATATATTTAGCCAAAAGTAAGCAAATAGAATGCTTAGAAGCGTCTTCCTCTCTCTACCAACAGTATGTAAGATGCTTTTAAGCGTTTCCCGCAAACTATGAGTTAAAACACTAAGGACGGGAAAGGTATTTCTACCCGTTCAGTCGATTGATGCTTAAGGACGGGAAGTGTATTTTTTACCATCTGCGCCAGCCTAATTTCAAAGTCAAGAAAGAAGGAATTATTCAACCTTTCCAGGAGTATGGTCGTATATATACGACCAATACAAAACATGATTTATGATGTGAGTTATATCAAAACATGTTTAAAACATAATTTATGTCAAAGTTGCTAATGTTGCAATAAATCATGTTTACTGGTGTAAATATTTTTTTTTTTAATTCAAAGAAATATGTTGCTTATAGCATCGACTATAATATAAATTATAAAGAGTAAAATTTTTTTTTTTTAAAAACTCACTCCTGGACAGGTTAATGTTTTTATATGAATATTATGTAACAATCTCTTTTTATTTTCGGTATTTTATAGTTAATGTCTCAACTATATGTACACAATTATCAAATCCCGTCGCCAGCGGTCCGAAGGCGTCAAAAAACACCTGTCACCCTGTTAATGGAACTTAAAAATGAAAGCCGGTTTTGAGACACCCTATACTAATACATCGTAGTCGTACAGGAGAAAGTGACCAACTACCAAAACGTAAAATGTTCAGGAGGGCCATTTAAGTCACTATTGCTTGGCAAGAAAATAAACACCAATGCAGTTAGTCATTTTTAACTAGTCAATACATTAAACTTCCAAGTTTAAAATCCTTTGGGATTTTTTCAGGGCAATATTAGGCTAGTAAGATATCAAATAGTCAATGATCACGTTTTTGTAAAACAATGCACTTGGTCACTTTCTCCTGTATGACTACGATATGTTACATTAATATTTTGACTTAATCAGTATTCATTTCTATTGGGATTGTCGGGATTAAATTCACTATAAAGAGACAAAACGTCCATTATTTTCTTGGTGGCACATTCCGCGTCGTAAGGTCGCATTTTGGATAACCTTTCGGCGACGTGTTTACTAATGTGGGTGAACTTGGACGCCTCCGTCGGGTGAAGTCTCTCGTCGTTCTCCAGCACCTTGAGAACGCTCCGGGCTTCCTCCAGCAGCCTCTCGCACTCTGACTTGTCTATCCGCTTGGAGAGGCGCTTTTTGCTGCTGCCCGAGGTTGACGCCTTTTTGCTAGATATGGGATCGCCAAAATCTGAATCTTGATTCTGCAAAATGACATTCAAATCTTTTATTTCATCCGATATTAGACAAAATTAATCTATAGGCACTATAAACTGCCTATTATTGACCACCCCCATAGTGTGATGGTTAACGCAATTTCGTTGGGATAAATACCAGTGATTTCTACCTTAATACTTAATTTATATCACCTTGGACCTGTACCTAAAGCACGAAACGGAAGTTTAACAGAACAGTTACATAAATACGTTTACAATAATGAGTAACAAATAAACAGGCATTTGTAACATTACATTTACAAAATTTCACATATGTCGTTAAATATAAATATACCTGTAAAGGTGGAGACTGACCGGAGCATTTTGTCGTAACGTAACACGTTACGATACGAGCATTCAGGCAGTCAGTACAGCGAACCGAGCGCTCCATCTATAGTTTCGGATGCTCAGTGATGCTCGCTGCGAGCGATGTTACGACGTTATGTTACGACGAAATGCTCCGGTCAGTCTCCACCTTAAGAGAAGAGGGGCGGGAGGGAGGAAAAAGGGAAAAGGGAAAGATCAAATGTCAAGTCCAAGACAAATTATGTTAAAATTGGGACACACCACGATATAAATATCTACTTACTATGTACTATGTACGCGATCGCAGTGCTGACAATGTCGAGTGGAACATATCAAAATTCCCATATTCATCATTTACCAATTTTGATGAAGGATAAGTATAGGAACCTTGTTTAGAGTTTGTTCTACTCGTGGGAAGCGCTAGGGTGTCAGTTGTCCCGGTGATTTAAATTTTTTTCAACAACAAATAGTAAATAAATATACATAACAAACAGTATTCAAGGCGTATATATTAAAAGTAAGCATGAAGACTTAAAGGTGTAGAAGAATCCCGCTTCGGAAAACTCTTTCGGACATATGGAACAGATCAATATCCAACGTAATATTGTCCAACTTAGCGGTAGCTCTTCCTACACGCATAACGATCGGCAGGTTGGTCCTGTATATAGGAATGTGAAACTATCGGGAACATACAGACCAATGCTCCGGATAATTTCAGGATTATCGATCATACCGCGCAACAATCGAAAAAAATGCGTAATCAAATACACATTCCTTCTAGTCTCTAAACTATTGTAGCCAAGCATACCCTGGAGAAACTCGGTCGGGTAGAGCCAAGGATAATAGCCGTACTCTCTAATGTAGAGATACCTGAGAAACTTCTTTTGGACTTTCTCTACCATAAGAGAGTACTTAAGCTCGTGTGGCCCCCAAATCATCGAGCCACTTTCGAGTCTACTTCGCACCGAGGAGTTATAAAGAGTTCTCAGCACGCGGGTATTTTGGAAAACCCTGGCAGTACGCAGAACAAATCCTAGCATTTTCAATGCATTACCACTGACCGCCTCTGATCCGACCGGGAACTCTAAAACTTTCCAGTAATTCAGTAATCCGAAGAATCAATGTATGAGTAGAACTTACATCATATTCAATTTTAACACTGTCCATGGGCATCTGAGTCCGCTCCAGCTTCCTCTTGATGGCCTTGAACTCTAGCCCAGCCATGAACTGACACTGGTCCCAGAGGTGCCAGGTCGGGTGGTACACGTCATCGGGAGACTGCGCCGTCTTCTTCGTCACCTCCACTTTCCGGAGATTATTCCGGTAGGTGCTCTTTATGCTGGTCCATCGCTCTTGAACTGACTTTGCTGCGACATCAAACCATAAATGTACTCGGGATCCAACATAGACGGAAACAAACTAATCACTAATCTTACAATTTGACATCTCAACATAGATGAAGAATATATTCATTCATTCGAACCCTTATCCGCACCCCAACGGTGCATAGGGCACTGCATCATCATGATGATGCAGTGCGTTATCTTGATCGTTAACACACGAAGGAAAGGTGATCAGCCCTCCGCTTCAGGTACCAGTCCAGGGTAATATTAAATAAATATTAGGTCGTATATAGGTCGTAAAACCGCAAATACCCAGACTTCTATATTCTTCTTCATCTTTGTTGAGATGTCAAAATGTAAAAATAACTGCTAAGTGGAGAAATCCAGATCTGAGAACAAGGATTTGGACAAGCCTTAATTTTTTTGAAATATAACTAGTTTTATATAAATTTTACATTACAATTTAATGTATTGTAAATATAAAATCAAATATATACTACTGTCCGTTCATATTTATTTTACCTGTGATTTATTTATTTTATTTTATTTTATTTATGTTCATATTTATTTTACTTTATACATATTTATACTATACATATTTATTTTATTTATGTTCACATTTATTTTACCTCCGATTTATATTTAGTTAGCCAACATAACAATTAGAGGTAAAATAACTGTACATTCACTGTATGTTTGGTCAAAGGACTTTGTGTATTTCCCAATAGAGCTGTATAACTAAAGTGACCATACGTCCCGTTTTGAACGGGACCGTCCCGTTTTTGAATAGCCTGCCCCGTTGTCCCCAAGTGAAGTTTCAGGACGTCGAAATGTCCCGTTTTCAAAAAAGAGCAACACAAGGTAACAATTTTAAAAAAAGTGGATAAAAACGACAATAGTTTGTAGAATAGCCGTTTCATAAAACTTTGCTGAACAAATCCTAGCTTGATTTCGGTGCATATGGCTATAGCAGGTGGCTGGTGAGTCATGTGCAAAGACTAACTAATTTATATAAAGACTGCCGACTCTTTATATAAATAATAAAACAACAGAATTTTTTCATATTTATATAATTGATTCCTCTTATTTTCTGTATCAAAATTCCTTTTCTTTTTATTAATACATAAAAAAATACGTGTTTTCTTGAAAACACATGCTATTACGTAAAAAATGGTAGATGTCCCGTTTTGAGGACAAAAATAAATGGTCAGTTTATGTATAACTCTCTCATTTTTTGTAAAGTGGACTTGCATAGTGGTCTCCTGTTTAGATTGTAGACTTTCTGGGTTTCAGATTTTCTGGGTTCGAACCCACTCTACCACAATTTTAACATGACTATTTTTGATAAAGAACTGCTTAGGCTCACGAAAATGGAACGAAGTTAAACATTTGTAATAAGAACAAACTTTAATTGAAATATATTAAGTAATTTTCTCCAATGACTTTTTATTCGAAGAGACATAAATATGAATACATTGCTATGAACACCTCAAAATATGAAAACATTATCCACAAGACAGGTAATAAAAAATTGGGAAAGGGAAATAAATTTTAAGGTTAGGTATAAGAAAATAAAAATTACTACTAGAATTATTAGACAATCGGGTAGTCAAATTGTAAAAAGTTATTGAAAATTTAAGTTACTTTTTGTTAATATTCCTAAAATATTACATTTATAACCATTTGTAAATAATAAAAATAATAAAACGAACAAAATAACAAGCCTAGTAAAAGAAGTAAAGTACAATATTATCCGTTAAAATTTAAGGCGACAACTAAATGCTTGTTTATAAGATAAATATTGATAATTTACTTGTAAAATCACCGCCAAGTTTAGCCGCAATGTCCTGAAATGACATATTCCTTAACCGGGCATTAAAAAAGTCTGTATTTGTGTTATTCCAAACATGGTCGGCTTCTTTCACTAAATCTACCAATCTTGCCTCTTGCTGTGGACCCCAAATTATTTTTTGTGTCATTCTGATATTTTATTATATTTATTTTTATTTAAAAAATAATTGCAGAAAATAAACAAAACATAGCAAAATAACAAAATACCTTTACATAGATAAAATATTTTAAATTGACGACTTACCATAGATTTCTATAGAGATGTGCAAGTACCATTTATCGACGTTTTCGAAATATCGATACACTTACATATCTACATTAAAAAAAAAACAATAACAAAATAAAAACAAATTATTTTCTAGAAATTAATGTAAAACTAAGATTTAAAAATAAACTCACCAATTCACAGGAATAAGTGATAAACTCATGAATTTGACACCTAAGTTAGAAAATGATAAGCGGTAAGAACTGCGTGTCTATATTAAAGAATTATTTAAATGTAAATTTTTTTAAAAAAATTAATAAGGGTTTTTTATTTACACGTATTGATAAAAAATATAAAAATAGCACCTCGTCACTTACTGGAAATGTACGGATAAACATGTGTGTTAATTAATACAACTTAAACTTTTTAACCATAATACGACTTCTCAATTGCCATTCGTGATAGAATCTTATTACATCGATGGAAATTATTCATTCTCCAGATAAGTTTTAAAAAGTGTACAATACGATTGAGGGCCCGGTGTAGCTCTTATGGCTGCATTTGAATGTTCGTAAGATATATATTTTTTAATTTCTTGGGTTAAAATTAATAATCGCATTAGTTATTCGACTTTTATTTTCACGGAAAAATACAAACAAAAACAAATATCGATAATCCGAATGTGCCATCTCTAAATAGGTGCTGACGCCATATTGGACTTTTACGAAATACAAAAATCTAGAATCTGGTAAATTAATCACGAAGTAAAAAAGTCTCAACTATTTGCTGGTGTCGGCGTCATTTTGACATTTGAAATCACAGTGATCACTATGAAGCTAAAAAATAATGCCAACATTACATATCTGCTGTTTCCAATACATCCAACTCTACCAATCTAACGTACCCATTTGAAGGCTGAAACAGTATCAATTACATAACCAGTATAAAATTTACTGTGTAGGTACCAACAATTACGATAAATCTAGTTGTGTATTTTTTTTTACTAATAATATCTCCTGACGTACAATTTGTAAGAATATGTAACCCCAAGCCGTTCCTTATATTCTCTTTATATAATTTAACCTAATAGAGAATGGTAAAAGGAGTTACCATTCTCTTTCCCTTTCAGCAGTTATGTCCTCCATCCACCCCAAACTAAGTCATTTGAATCCTATGAAATAAATTTTACTCTTAGATTAAGAGTTTGAGCGGAGGGCTGATCGGCTCGCCTTCATATAATTAACATTTATTCCGTACTTAATGCACCATTGGGTGATAATACCATAAGGGATTAGAATGCCAAACAATAACATATTTACCAAAGGCTTTGAACTGTCCGAGTCTAGTTAAATTTTGAGCAGTGTGATGTACTGTGAAATCGTAATTGTATTTCTTTGACTTTTGATTTTGAAGACCGCATTGTCCATTCCTTTACGTATGCTGATTTTTAAAAATTACATATTTTGTTTGAGGAAATACATAATTATTTCAAAACCATTAATTTTCAACAAACGATATTTCCTTAAACAACATAATGCATGTACTCTATGCACCATTACGAAACATGAAGGGTAAAAAAACTAATGTTAGAAGGTGGAAGAATGTATAATTAGTGAATTCCAAAACAACAAAAAAATATTTTCGTTTTTTCAGGAGTAAAATAAATAATTTCACACAAATAATTGATTTGACTAAAAAACACAATAGTTTTCGTTTATTTTGCAACACAAAAATATGAATTGCCAAATAATTAAATAAAATCACTATATGTCTTATATTTAGAGTAATATAAATGTGATTTTATAACACAATACATACTCGGTAGGTTTCAAAATGAAAAATCACAAGTTAGTGTTAAAAATATTGGTTATATATGAAAAATAAATAAAATGAAACTTATTTATTCAATCTCTGTATTTCAAATCATCATTTAATGATAACAATAAACATAAATAAACTATATTTATTATAAGTTAGGTATACATAATTCATAAATAACATAATTTAAAATCTCAAAAAACTTGAGAACAATATAAGTGATACCGGAAATGACAAAACACAGTAGTAGAGCCAAATCAAAAAAAATATTTTCATTTCAAATGCAAATATTGCGTTATTTTATACACACAATAATTTATATACTGAAAAAAAAACATATGCTGATATATTCATTTTTAAAACCTCAATATCTAGTAACACATTTATACCAATTGAAAATACATATTTTTTAAACACAAAGGTTTATTAACCAGTTGCCAGTTTATCCCGAGCGTGACTCGGGCAAGGATTTTGTGTTGCATTGATGAGTCCGAGTGCTGCTCGGGCAAATCATATACCAACTTGGCGGTATTGATTTGCCCGAGCCAAATTTATGTATGTATTTGTTTTTATTGACTAACCCGAGCAGTGTTTGGGTAGTCCTGTTTCGAGTTGTTTGGTGATGATTTCCTGCACCGACAAATTTTCTCACAAAAATTTGACTGTTAAGTGGTTAATGGCAATTAAAAATTAGCCAATATGCCCTAATATTTTTTACACATAAAAAACAGCAGTATATTGATTAACATATTTGCTTTCTTTATAAAATAAAAGCCTTGTAATAAAAAAAGGGTAATGGTTCAATAAATAAAGCAAACCATTGAAAAACTAGTAAAATCACTATGTAAAATTGTGTTGATTTTTAGACCTATTGTTGACATCTGACATTTGCATATTAAAGCCAGCCGGAAATTTGTCTGCCCGTGGCCTTAGATTTCCCTCTTCCGGAAGGCATCGGACTGGCTGAAGGAGCCGGAATCTGAGGTTCCACAACTTCTGGACTTGCCGTGGAAGTAGGACTAGCTGGAGGCGGTGTAGGAGGGGTAGGTGTTGAAATAACCGGCAGATTCTCAGGAGATCCCGGAGTCGGAGAGACGGAAGTCCCGGCTTGCGAGTCTACAGACTTGGGACTCGCGGGATACGAATCTTCAGACTTGGACTTGCCAGTTGCTGGGAGGGGACTCGGTACACCTCTGCTTACCGGAGGCGGACTGGGGAGATGTGAGCTGTCCATACTTGCCACGGAGGGCTCACTTGATTTCAGCGGTCGAGTTACAGCCGATGTGGAAACTGAACCACTTTCAGACACTGAAAAATAAAACAAAATATACAACACTTTTGTTGATATAATCTCAACTCTGACATGAAGATCGGCAGCAAAATTAAAATATATAATACTTGTGTACGACCCATGACAAATGGGATCAAATGCAGAGCGGACACCGCAGTCACAAAAATCGCGCTAAGAGTGTCAGAAATGATGACTCTAAGGAGCATATCTGGCAAAAATCTACGAGATAGAATAAGGAACACCAGGATAAGAGCAATATGCGAGATCCAAGACATCGTTAGGTGGGGAAGACAACAAAGAAGATAATGGTATGTACATGTGAGGAGAATGGAACCATCCAAACTTTCTTATATTGCGCAGCACCGCCAACCCCAAGGTACACTACTTCCGGGCAGACCACCAAAGAGATGGATTGACAGCTGGGAATCAACATTGCAGGAGGCTAATCCCTCTTAAAAACAGGCCACAAGGCCTACACCAAGCAGAAGAAGAAGAAGAAGAAGAAGAAAATAATTATGTTGATCATTTTGGTGAAGTTAAAGCATCATTGTGTAGGACATGATTCTTGTAAATTTTCAAATAACACAAATTTCTGTTTGCTCCAGTCCTTTTGTGAGCTTTGGGTATTGGAGGATTTACAAATTAAAGATGAAATGGATGAAAGTAGACTGAATGCAGTCGAAATGCGATATCTCAGAAGAATGTGCGACAAAACGATGTATGATAGATGTTCGAATAGTGAAATAAGGAAGGAATGCAAAGCTGAGACAAGCATTATCGATAAAATTAAGAAAGGTGTGTTGAGATGGTTTGGACATGTAGAATGAATGAGTGAGGAAAGAACGATAAAACAAATTTATGAGGCGAATGTAATTGGGAAAAGAAGCAGAGGAAGACCGAGAAAAACATGGCACGATCAGGTATGCCAAATACTTGAAAGTGGTCAGGTTAGGAGTCGTAACAATCGGCGGGTATGTATGAGGAGATGCATAAACGTGGAAGAGGCGAAGACAGAATGGTGTGGCATTCTATTCTCTCTCCTACCCCTGCGGGGAAGCGGAGTGATGGTTAGTTAGTTAGTTAGTTACAAATTAAAGAGTTATTAATTACATACAATCGTCCTTTTGTGCCTCAACATCGGCTTGGACATGATGTTCCTCCTTAGTATCCAGTTCCTCATCAGAAGCTTCCTGGATGGGAGTTCTACTATGGAAGTCCTTATCCACCACTACCGGGACAATGGATGACTTTTCTGTACTCTCCTCTTCTGGTTTGTCAGTGCTCTCTGGAATAAAAATATCAACGGTAATATTTGAAGAAAGTGTATTCATTTTCTTCAAATCATTGGCCTTTAATGGGTTTATGATGCCAACTTGTGTTCATGCAAGTTTTATAATTTGTGATGCAATGAAAAAGTAGATTATTCAGTGTAAAAAGATTTTTACCTGGTTTTTTGGTCTCCCTATCATCCGACTTCTTGGATTTGGGTCTCAGTTTGATGACAGGAGGCTCGGAAGCTTCGAAGACTTCATCCTCGATGGTCAAGGATGATGTGGAACCAAGTTTGGCTCTTTCTTCTCTCATCATGTAGTCCGACTTGAGTTTACTCTTCATGAACTTGGCGTAGGCCACTCGAGTGATTGGAGTCACCTCCAACAACTTGGGATTGTACTCTAAAAAAATTAAAAGACATGAATGAACATTCAACAAAAATAATGTGGAAGTCTCGCCATTCACAGAGCTAACGTTCTTATTACTTTAATTATTGACTCAACTTATTACTTTATACACTGTGTAACATTTACCATTATGCTCATTATATTTTAAGATAATACAAATATACAGTATCTAATATAAAAATACACTAATGAATACACTAATAGAGAAACAAAAAGTCTTATAACAAATAGTCTTATAACATAAAATCATAATAAAATAACAAATAGTAAGCACTGGTAAATACACGTCTCCTTCAACCACTATCAGCGAGCAGCAAGAGAGAGTGAAACACAACATTTAAATTTATCCATTATAACATGGAGAAGAAATGCTGAGAAAGTACAGATTTCAAGGAGGATAACAATATATTAAATAAATCTATACTTTCAAAAGCATTGGCTAACATGTGAAGCTACGGAATCGGAGAGAACATGGCATAGTTTGCATTATGTACAAATACTGTGAATACAAATTTTTGCCTAGTACCTCTTTGACGCACGCTAAGCTTTATTTGATTAAGGAGATCGGGGCTGTCCGAAAAATTGTTAAGAATTTTATATAACAGGACCAGATCAGTAATTACCCTTCTATCACTAAGATTTATTAATTTAAGCCGCTTCATTATGCAATTATAATCTAACTCAACAATGGGTAAGGTTATGGTAATGGTTATGTGGTAAGGTTATGGAAGATTACGAGTAAACAATTGCTAGTTCCTTAAGTTTAGTTTATTCTAAATATAAGTTACTAGGTAGCTCTGAATGAGTGACTGCTTTCTAGAAGAGAAATCTAGAATGCTGCTTGCTAGACTATGTGACTCCATGATTGTGGTTATGTTGTTGTCACCACTGTGTCATCAAAATACCCCCTTCCTTACACTTACACATCGCAATTGAAATCAACAGACGACTTTTTATTTATAACAATGCATTTATTTAATTAATATTAATGATTGTGATACAAGTACATTTAATTTTGGCATACTAAAAAACTTTCCAATACTCAATTAACAATGCTTTTAATATACAAAAAAATTGTTTTTTTTTTATTAAAAAGAAATACAAGTATATTCATTTTAAATACTATTTTCACCTAAGCCTAAGCGGCTTGTGTTTGAAAACAGGAATCAAATGTGACAAAATGGGGATTGAACCGAGAGCCTCTGATGCAGAGTTTGCGACCTCAACCTGCGTGTAATGTGTATAGAATCGCGTACCGACAAGTTTCTCCGTATCGGCCGATGACGCAGTGTCTATATTTTCGAGAATGTGCTGGCGGAGAGATTGGCGAGACCGGCGCAGCATGGCTTCCGACCGTGTACCGATAGGGTCACCTTTCGTTGTGTTCTTGCGGACTAGGGCATTCCAGTCAGTGTTCTTACTGTAAAAATATACAAGGATCAAAAATGCTTTCAGGACAATAAAAAAATGGCTGCTGGGATCTTAATTCCAGCGGAATTCTGAAAACAGGCTATTGCCTACTCAAAATTGGATACATTATAATGATTTAATTTAATTATCCAACCCTTTTTCCCACCCACTCACCTAGCTATGAATATTTCTCTGTTATTTAATTAACTTGACATTGGCAAAAGCAATATATTTTATATGCAACGCCATTATATATTTTTAAAAACAGTTTAGCACATAACTATCCCTGAAGATGATGAGGTAATTATCAAAACCAGTTGGAAAAAAGTACCAAAAACAAAAATGTAAAAATAAACAATAAGTTTAATAAGTTCCATACATTTAATTAAAAATAAAATAAGTTGATGATATCTCTAGTAATGTAATTCAAACCTATTAATAAACTCAGTTACTCAGACTATTTTTTTAACTCAGTTTGAGAAAATTTAACCTTTTATCATCAACAACAAAAAAACATCCATAAGGTGGGTAAGATCATTCAAAAGATCTACATCAGTGGATCCTATCATTTAGACCAGATCAATTTAATGAACGATGTTTTCTAACTTCTGACATAGCCAGAGTGCCGAAAATGTGCTTTGAAATCATATATGATACCACCGCAACCTTGTTTTTAGTCCCCCGCTCCAGTCAAAATCAAATTTAACCAAAAATCAAGAGTCAATGATTCACTAAGCTAATGAATCAGGGAATGATCGAATCAACGTTCGATTTGCTTGAAATTAAGATCCAGTACTTCTATCACAGTATCTGAATTGATTATTAAGGTAAAGTTGTTCATGAACGACCCATATAAAAATATTAGTGGGTGAGATTTTGTAGCTTTAATATCTGCGAGTGTTTTTGTCTGAATTTTTCACTCAAGACTTACATGAAATTTTTGTAACTTTAATCATGATGAGTAAACACACTCACAAGTAGGAATAGGCTTTAACCTGTCCGGGAGTATGGCCGTACATGTACGGCCATACCAAACTTTTCTCAAAGGAGTTTGGACGTACATGTACGGCCGATACAAAATATGATTTATGACACGATTTATATCAAAACATGTTAAAAACATGATTTATCGATATTTCGATAATTTTGATATAAATCATGTTTACTGGGGTAAATATCTTTGTTTATTCAAGAAAACATGTTGCTTATAGCATCGACTATAATATAAAAATTTAAAAGTAAAAAAAAAAAAACAAAAACAAATTCACTCCTCAGATACAGTTTTGTCCGGAGAAACTCACACCCAGACAGGTTAAAACTGATAAAGTTGGAGGCTATTAGGAGTATAAGCAGTGTTGCATAAGCTGTAGCTAGATTTAAGAGTCACTTGGACGCTATGTAATTCTATAAAAAAGTTTAATATGTATTAAGGAGTTAGGAGTAGTAAAATGAACAATTTTATTTAGAAAAGTTATTTAATATGACACACAGATGGCAGTAACATGTCTGTTTTATGAATATTTTTAGAAAGAAGATGATTGAACATGCCTTGTACGCCAATTGAAGTAAAATTTCGCTAGCTATATACCATATGGTCACACTCCTTTGAGGTTAATAGGAACTATGTAATTTCATTAATTGATTTGGCAGTGACTTTGTGGTAATATCTATCCATTTTTAATTTAAATTATACTTTGTATATACCACTATTTCTTACAATCTATTGTGATCCATGTTGCGATGCATTCAGCATCTTATACAGTGTTTAAAAATGATGCGGAATGCATAAAAACACGTGTCACAATAGATTTTAAGAAATAGTGGTATTTACTAAGGAAAATTTAAATTAACGGTGTAATTTATATTTAAGGACAAAGATCTACTTGTTAGTACCTACATAGGAAAAAGTGATCATTGACAAATAATCAAAGCAACCTGAAGGAGCGCTGCCTAATTTGGCAGGCTTGGCATCTACATGTAGAGAGAAAAATTTAAAAAATGACCTGCTAATAGTGGAACGGCGCCCTATGGCCTTAGCTATCTGGCCAAACACATCCTTGGGCTTCTGGTCTGAGGTGAGGACTTCGTTCACTATTCCCTCCACGATGCCGATCTGGAAGTCCTTCAGCAACCTTCTCTCCATCACGCGACCCTTCTTGCCGGGAACTTGAAAAATGAAAAGATAAAAATTACTATCTAACACGTTTAATGCGTATAAAATAATGTCGTACGGATAAACATAGTATGCGATTTTTTGAAAACCCATAACTTTGTCAAAAATCAAATTCCACTTTTTATTTAAACATAATATATGTATAAGTTTATGAATCCTACATACTGTCAGTGAGCACATATGCACTAGAGACTATGGCTCTGACAAAGAGAAATGCAAAGTGCACACAGCGATCCATGGAAAGATCCATGATTGGTTTTAACCATGAGGGATAAGATTAAAATTGAATATACCAGGAAAAAAACCAAAGTAGAGGATATCATGGATCGCGTGGCAAAACTCAAATGGCAATGGGCAGGACATATTGCAAGACAGGACCCCACAAGATGGACCGCAAGAATTCTACGATGGAGACCTTGGGAGAACAAAAGAGATGTCGGAAAACCCCAAAAGACATGGTCTGACGGCTTTTTCGCTGTTGGGAGTAAAAACTGGCTGCAAGCAGCAACCAACCGAAGGAGATGGAAAGAAGGGGAAGAGGCCTATATCCAGCAGTGGAGGACAGAGGGCTCATGGAGAAGAAAGAAGACGATATGTATAAGAGTATTCGATATTTAAGATGATTCCAGAAAGTTAATTCATAATTGGAAAAAAATATAACTTACTATCCCACCACATCCCGCAGGATAGGCAGTAAGAATAGAATATCACACCACTATGTCTTTGCAGACATCTTTCCTATTACACATATTCCTTTCTTTGCCTATTACATATTCATGCATTTCATCATCATACCCGCCGATTATTGACACTCCTGACACTTTATTTATGATTAACACTTTCAAGTATTTTAAATACTTGATCATGCCAAGTTTTCCTAGGTCATCTTCTGCTCCTATTTCCAAGTGTATTCTCGAAGTATTTGTAAAAAAATATTTTGCAGAAATACAGATGAATAAAAAATTATTAAAAAAAATTAACATAAAATTGGAAAAAACATTGTAACTTAAAAAAGAAAAAAAAAATAGGAAATTGTATTTCTACAAAATTCAAACAAATCATTCTTACGCAGTAAGACTATGACAATTTAAGTTTTCATATATCGTAGTCGTACAGGAGAAAATGACCAACTAATAAAATGTATAATGTTCAGGAGGGCCATTTAAGCCACTTTTGCTTGACAAGAATATAAACATCAATCCAGTTAGTCATTTTTAAGAAGTCAATACATTATACTTCAAAGTTTAAAATCGCTTTGGGATTTTTTAAGGGCAATATAAAGTTAGAAAGCTATCAAATGGTCAATGATCACGTTTTTGTAAAAAATGCACTTGGTCACTTTCTCCTGTATGACTATGATATATTTCTTGATATATCCAACTTACAAAAATTTAAAAACTGGTTTTTGAAAGAGAAGAATGTAGATCTGAGTGTGAAATATTGGTAAACGGAGAGATTTTGGAACAGGTAGATGATTTCGTGTATTTTGGTAGTATGTTTTCTAGGGATGGAAAGATTGATAAAGACATAGAAAGGAGAGTGAATGCTGGGAACAAAGTGAATGGTGCACTGAAATCAGTTATAGCAAATAAAAACCTATCAGCGGAAGCTAAACTGGCAGCGCACAACGGAGTCCCGGTTCCAACTCTAATGTATGGAAGTGAAACATGGAGTTGGCAAAAGAAGGATGAAAGTAGACTGAATGCAGTCGAAATGAGATCTCTAAGAAGAATGTGCGACAAAATGATGTATGATAGATGTTCGAATAGTGAAATAAGGAAGGAATGCACATGTAGAACGAATGAGTGAGGAAAGAACGGTAAAACAAATTTATGAGGCGAATGTAATTGGGAAAAGAAGCAGAGGAAGACTGAGAAAAACATGTCATGATCAGGTATGCCAAATACTTGAAAGTGGTCAGGTAAGGAGTCGTAATAATCGGCGGGTATATACATACGGAGGAGATGCATGAACGTGGAAGAGGCGAAGAATGTTTGCAAAGACAGTGGTGTGGCGTTGAAATTCTCTCTGCCTACCCCTGCGGGGAAGCGGCGTGATGGTTAGTTAGTTTAGTTTAGTTAGTTTAAAAACTCAAAATACCCGTAGCATCGTTCTTGTCAACCCGTGGAGTCTGCATTCCATTCTTGTGCAGGATGTCAATGAGCTCATATCGTAGGGTGCTGATGTCCTGCCGGATCTCCATGACGTCGTCCTCGGTGATGCCGAACTCGTCCCTCTTGCGCTGCTCCGCGGTCACGTAGCGCCGCACCAGCTGCCGCATCACCGCCTCGTGCCGGATCTGCGCTTTCTCGTGGGATTTCCTCTGAACAAAACAACACAATATACAGCAGAACATCTTTAACCGGTTAACTGCCAGCAGGTATATGTATGGCGGTACCCAACACGCCGCGAATTTTATCACAAAAATAAAACCTAAATATATTGTTATTAAAAGTGTATTAATGTTTATTTATAAAACTTGTCATTTATTCATAATCATTTATTTATTTATTCATAATTAATTGTTCATGGTGCAGGTTTGTCACAAAATTTGTCATAGAAAATGTGAAAACTAAATTATATGTTAAAAGTTATTGTTTATGTTAGTTTAATACTAAAAGTAAACACACACAGACACTTTGATTTAAAAAAAATTTATATTAAAAATCATCAGAATCGACACTAAAATCGCTGTCATCAGATTCGTCAGTGACGGCAACTCGGGGATTATTGGACAACCCTGAGCGCCATTAGTTGTTCCTGTTCAATAGATGTCACTGTACGTTCAATATATTTGTACATTTCAAATAATTGATTTTCTTTACTAAAAGCCCACTCAAAACGGCGCGTCTTAAGACGTAATTTTTGTATGAGCAGCGCTCCGTTCACAGAAAATTATGAGTATAAGACGCTCTTGGCAGTTAACCGGCTAACCGCCCTACCCATACGAACGTACGTAATACATCCATCATATTACCGCCCAAACGCAACAAGCCGTATCCCATACGTCAAGGTACAAAAAAGCATACCAGCAACCACAGAAACATTCATGATACGTCAAATGGCTCCTACTCGCCTTGCGCATACGAAAAAGTCATACGGCGCGTTTAGCATTTTGAGTTCAATATCACTGGCTACCTATTTTTTCAATGTTTGCAGAATATTTCAAGATTATGTTGATTGATATATCGCTCACTCGTTTCAAGAACGTCATAAATAAAAAAACTTGATTTTTCAGGAGAATGTTTTTAAAGTTTAATAATATAATACAATGTATTAAAAATAAATATCACACCACTTTTTTAGGTAAAACCTGAATGTTTTTTCTGCATTTGAAACATATTTAATATATTTATACAATAATTAAAAAATACCCTTTCTTCAAAATGCAAAAACAACACTTTCTGCCCTGTAGCGGGTAAATATTAAGTAAAAAATATGCCTCTTTTGCTGGGTTATTTTATTATTTTGCATTTTATTATTATTATTATTATTATTATTATTATTATTATTATTATTATGCATTTTCTGGGCATTCTGAAAACATGCACAACTGAAAATTGTCAATTTTTGATTTATGACGTTCTTGAAAGGAGTGTGCGATATTTCATTCAATATAAAATATATTCGTAAAAATATTCACTAAAATGTCATTATCATTTTTGTGAAAAACTTGTGTGCTAAACTAAAAATAAAAAGTTATACGTACTAAAATAGAATTGGTAGATCTCCTCGACCGAAAAACCATAATCTTGCACATATTTTTAGGGGTTGGAATTAGGTTGAAGGGCGGTGGGACGGTGTCACCTTCTTCAAAATATGATATCCACAAATTGGTACGGGCAAACTTCCATTCAACATCCGATCGTTCCTGAAAACAATATAAACAAATAAATTGATGCTTAATGTCATGCGCTGTGGCATAGTTGGGCAGACTGCGAAAGTGGCAACGGGAGTTTGATTCCCGATCATTCAATGAAGAAAAGGTTATCGCTTCCTATAACAGGATATTGGATAAAGATTAGGGTCAGAAGAATATTCTTCTTTCCATGTTCGCTCCCTAGGTGGAGCATATGGCCAACACGAGACGTCTCCAAGTCACTCTGTCACGCGCCATCTCTTTGGCTTCCTCCCAGGTCAGTCCGGCGTCTCGAAATTCGTCAGCGTCAGTCGTCAGCGGCCTGTCAGGGCGCCAGAATCCTCGGGGTTGGAAGAAGGGACACGAGGGGTTGATGCTCTCAGGTGGCATTCTAAGGACATGTCCCAACCATGTCCACCTTCTTCTCTTCAGGACTTCCAGTATGAGGGGCTGTTGAGTTCTTCTCCTCACATCGTCATTCCTGACGAAATCATACCAATTTATACCCAGTATCGCCTCAGGCACCTATTTTCAAAACTTGCTAGTTAAAGCTATTTTTACTCGCAGAAGAATACATGACATAAAATATTTGGACAATATGTAATGAAATAGAGATGAAACCTCTCAACTGCATTCCCGGATCTGATACAGAAGCATCTAGGCTTCCTGACATATCTCCATAGCAAAGCAAATTTTTTTTATGAGTTGAAACAAAATTGCATTCTGATTTTACTGTGAATTTACATTAACAGCTTTCAATGTCTCTATCACTGCCAATCTAAAATACGGATTTGTCAAACCACCACCAAGTTTCTGGAAGTGCCCCAGTGTAGGCAGTGAAAGGGATTATATTGAAAGCTGTCCCACCGCAAACCCAGATCTGATACAGAAGCATCTAGGCTTCCTGACAGATCTGCTCTTGCACAGCAATTTTTTTTAAACTAAGTTTCAAAATTTATTGAAAATGTGAAACAATATAAAATTGTATCCCATTTTTAATGTGAATTTACATTTGAAAGCTTTCAATATACCTGTCATTGGCAATCTAAATAAATACAAAATTGTAAATCCGTCACCAAATTTTCTAGAAGTACCCCGGTGTAGGCAGTGAAAGGGATTAGTATTTAGTGAAAGGGATTAGTAGTTAGTTAGTTCAGTTAGTCAGTACTGATTCCAATCCGATGTTTGCCGGTACATAGACGCCTCCACAACCCCGAGCAGCATAGCAGACAGACATGGAACAGTGCCAAGGCATGTGCAGAAAATTTTTATAGAGATAAGACTTACCGAAATGATTTGGTAGGAGTTGGACATCATGGCGATGAGCATGTTGAGGAGGACGATGATGTTGATGACGCTGTAGGAGCCGAACATGAGAAGGGCCCAGAACCTTGTGAAACTCTTGATGCCGGTCAAGTCAAACGATGTCAGGTCCACGAGCCCAAAAGATGCCCAGAACAGCGACTGCGAGGTCTCAAACAAGCTGTTTACAATAACAAAAGATTAATAATACATATCATATGTGTGATCAAGAGAAAACTGAAGGGGACGCAAATGACTATTGAAAATGTAAAAATAAAAATATCCATTTCGAGGCAGGAAATAAGGGTTGGATCATAAAAGTCCTATTGATAAATGGATAATGGAGGTGTAAAGAAATTAACAAGATTGTGTTTTATTCGGCCATGTTATCCATGATTGCATGACTCATAACAGACAAGTAACTGACAAATAATAGATTTAACAAATACTGTAAAATGTACCCTCAGCAAAAGGCAACTCAGTGAGAACTTATTATTGTAAATATGATTTGTGTACGATATTAATACACAAAAAAACTTTTTACTTTTAATATGCATATGTTGTGTATCTACTTTTTTTCTTATAAAATTATTCAAAATATATAATACAGATTTTTGAAGTGTAACGCGGCAAATAGATTATTACTATTTTTTTAAATTAAATAAAGGTAAATAAGAGTAAAATTCTGTATTAAATTTTACTCAATAAGCTCTTAATTATTCTCTTTCTAAATAAACTTTATAATTTAGACACCATTTAAAAAAATTATAAATGTATCATATAAATTTTAAAATTTAAAAAAATATATAATTACTTGATATATCGTCTCCAGATAGAGCAAGCTTTTTCCTGTCCATCAAAATCTGGAAGGCCGTTAGGATGATGGAAGCACTTGCTTTTTTCCAGGTCTGCATAGTACCACATGAGCTGATTCAACCCTGGAATAAATTTCAGCAAGAAATTAAATATATTTATTAATTAAAAAAAATATATATTAACGCTAACTAACTAACTAACCATCACGCCGAGAGAATAGAACGCCACACCACTCTGTCTTTGCAAACATTCTTCGCCTCTTCCACGTTCATGCATCTCCTCATACCATGCATTTTTCCATCCATACGTCTTCTTACATTCCACGTCGCAATCCTACATTCATGCGCTATCCTCTTCTTTGCGCCTCCATGGGAAACGCGGCCAACTGGGTGGCAAACCTCAGCATGGCCATTTATAGGCATTTTCCCGCATTCGTCCACAAACCTACAATATTAACGCTACATATTTGAATTTTAAAATAACATTGTATGTCAAAGTAGATTATATGGCATCAAATATTGATTATTTTGAAAAGGTTTAACATTTTTTTGATTTATTATTTTCCTTATATATGATATTTTGTCCGCCTCCGTAGTGTAATGGTCAGCACGCTCGGCTACCGTTTTGGAGGTCCCGGGTTCGATTCCCAAGGGGGGTAAAATAAATAAAAGTGATTTTTTCACTGCCATATTTATTCAATATTACCCTGGACTGGTACCTGAAGCGGAGGGCTGATCACCTTTCCTTCGTGTGTTAATGATCAAGATAACACTGCGCTTATATGACGCAGTGCCCTATGCACCATTGGGGTGCGGATAAGGGTTTTATTATTATTATATATGATGTAGAGCCATCATATATAAGGAGAATTCCTTCTTAACCTTATCGATTGGGCATGGATAAGGTTAAGAAGAAAGATTGAACAATTCAGCATGCTTTAAAAAAGCTCATTTCAAATCAAAATAAGAATCTGGATAATACAAGTCAATTATCAAAGAAACTGGATAATACAAGTCAACTATAGCCGGGAACACATTGCGAGACCGCGTAAGAAACATTGATATCAAGAAAATATTGTTAGGTTGGGACTTAACGAAGGCGATACTGTAATGAGCATGTAAACAGAATGTTAGAAGACAGACTTCCACATATCGCTCTTCAAGGAAACCCTGAAGGACGTAGACCCCCAGGCAGACCCCCGAAAAGATGGAGAGATGCTAGTTGGGAGTCAACATCCCAAGAGCAACAGGTGGCGGCACGGATCCTAGGATCTATAGAAAGATCAAGAAGAAGACAATTATAAATTATTGAACTTACCACAGCCGAATGCAAAGAGTACCAATGTGTAGATGAAGAAGAACTTGATGATGTCTATGATCATCCTGCCGAGAGAGACTTGCAGCGGCCCGAGGTGCGGGTTGATGGAGAATATGTGGACCAGCTTCAGGAAGCTGAAGATCATCCCGGCGGCGAACGCCCCCTCCGACAGCAACATGGGGTCGTACGGATCCCAGCGCTCGCGAGGATACCAGGGATCCAGGCCTCTGCCTGCATCACGCTGGAAATATTATATTTCTTCATTTATTAATTTGGCACTTTGTAGCAAAATCTATCCATTTTTAATTTAAGTTTTGCTTAGTAAATCCCACTATTTCTTAATATCAAATTTGACACGTTTTTATATGCATTCCACATCGTTTTAAGTGCTTGAAAATGATGCGGAATGCATTGAAACACATCTCACAATAGATTTTAAGAAATAGTAGTATTTACTAAGTGAAACTTTAGCAAAATTAAAAGTAATATTTTTTATTTATTTAACCTGTTGACCGGGGAGTTCACTTTTTAATTACGCAATATACAAGAGGCACAAACTCTTTCACTAGGACGTATCAGTATGTCACGCCCTGAGGATGTAATTTCTTATATTTTATTTATGCTTAAAATAAATGAAAAGACTCACTATTTAAATCACAAAGGAAATTACAAAATTACAAACAAATAGAAAATAATTCTTGTCGAGACATGTATGTATGACTAATTACGTAGTGTTGTTGGAAAATATAGGTCCCGCCCAATCTAGGGCGCAACATATATTTCAAGGACGTATTTATATGTCATACCCGTACCCAATATGGTTTACGTTTATGGTTACGGTTTACGGTTACACACAGGTTAATATAGTTACTGATTGCAAAATAAATAAAGAAATATTTATTTTCAAAAGAAGGATGAAAGTAGACTGAATGCAGTCGAAATGCGATCTCTCAGAAGAATGTGCGACAAAACGATGTATGATAGATGTGCGAATAGTGAAATAAGGAAGGAATGCAAAGCTGAGATAAGCATTATCGATAAAATTAAGAAAGGTGCGTTGAGATGGTTTGGACATGTGGAACGAATGAGTGACGAAAGAACGGTAAAACAAATTTATGAGGCGAATGTTAGTGGGAAAAGAAGCAGAGGAAGACCGAGAAAAACATGGCACGATCAGGTATGCCAAATACTTGAAAGTGGTCAGGTTAGGAGTCGTAACAATCGGCGGGAATGTATGAGGAGATGCATGAACGTGGAAGAGGCGAAGAATGTTTGCAAGGACAGAGTGGTGTGGCGCTCTATTCTCTCTGCCTACCCCTGCGGAGAAGCGGCGTGATGGTTAGTTAGTTAGTTAGTTTTATTTTCAATTGGTGTTTCAACTGGGTGTTTGTGATGTGTTTTTCACATTTACCTACCCTATCCTTACTATCCTATCAGCAGACATAGAGGCTTTGCGGGTTACTCCTTTAAATTAAAAATTACCTGAACAATGTACCAAGAAGCAAAGCGAAGACTTATCCAAGCAATGTAGAACACATTTGTGATGAAGTCTACTATATTCCAGAGATCGCTGATGTACTCCAAGACGCCTCCCGACCACAGCGATCTTATTTCTGACCATATGAGACCTGAAAGAAGATTCCATTTACAGAAAAATAGAGTTAAAAATAATAAATAAATAGTCATTTGATAAATGTTCGAATGGTGATACAGTGAAACTCCTATATCGCTCACTCCCTTCAGGAACGTCATAAATTGAAAAACTTGATTTTTCAGGACAATGTTTTTAAAGTTTAAAAATATAATACTATGTATTGAAAATAAATATCAAGCCACTTATTGAACTTTTTACTGTGCAACAGATCTTTTAAGGTAAAATCTGAAGGTTTTTTCTCCATTTGAAAAATATTTAGTATATTTAAAAAAATAATTAAACAGTACCTTTTCTTCAAAATGCAAAAATAACGCTTTCTGCCCTGCAGCGGGTAAATATTAAGTTAAAAATATGCCTCTTTTGGTGGGATATAGTACATTTTCTGGGCATTTTGAGAACATGCACAACTGAAAATTGACGGTTTTTGATTTATGATGTTCTTGAAAGGAGTGAGCGATATGTATTACATTTTTTAAGGGATTGAAAAAAAACTTGAATGGAGGGAAAGTGTAAATGTGGAGCATTGAAAAAAAACATTTTAATTTAATTTGTTTTTTGTGAAAATCATGTATGAGATTTTTTGCATACAGAAACCTAAATGGAGGAAACATATAAGTTGGGGGTATTGAAAAAAACATTTAAAAAAAAAAAAATTGCCTTCATAATTAAAACAAACAAAAAACCTAAAAACTACACGTAAACGATGATCGCGAATAATATTAAAAAAAGAATCGTTACAGATCGAGTTAAAAATCATATGACAAGATATTTTCGACGTAAACTGGGGAAAAAACCTAAATTCGGGTAATAAATGTTCAAAAATATATCGGGACTGAAATAATTACACACAATTGGCGGGAAAATGTTAAATCCGGGAACGTAAAATCTGTATAAGGAAAGAATGTAAGGCTGAGATAAGCATTATGGATAAAATTAAGAAAGGTGTGTTGAGATGGTTTGGTCATGTGAATCAAATGATCGATAAAACAAATTTATGAGGGGGATATGGTTGGTCTCTACCAACCGAAGACCAAGGTAAACTTGAAGCATGATCAAGTATTTCAAATACTTGAAAGTGCTCAGGTCAGGAGTCGAAATAATCGGTGGGTAGGTATGAGGAGATGCATCAATGTGAAAGAGGCGAAGATTGTTTACAAAGACAGATTGGTGTGGCATTTTGTAATCTCTCCCTGCTCCTGCAGAGAAGCGGCATGTACTATGCTAAGTATGTACTAACTTATAACATATATGATGACACTGAATTCGATTAATCCTGGCATCGCTCCCCTCTCCCTCCGCTTCCACCCTTCCAGGATGGAGAGCATCCAGGGGTTCCCAAACCACTCCAGGACCACGTACTCCGCACGTTGAGACGCTAGACCCAGCAACACTGAAAGAATAACCGGAAAAATCAGTACAACCCCGAGTTATAATAATTTTCTTGGATAATGTATAAAGTTTGTATAAAGCAAATAACACAAAGTCTGCCTCCATAGTGTGATGGTCAGCACGCTCGGCTATCGTACTGGAAGTCCTGGGTTCGATCTAGGGGTGTATATATGTATAAAAATGTGATTTTTTCAATGTAATATTTATTCAATATTACCCTGGACTGGTGCCTAAAGCGGAGGGCTGAGCGGCACCTTTCCTTCATGTGTTAACGATCAAGATAACTCTGCGTTTATATGATGCAGTGTCCTATGCACCATCGGGTGCTGTTAAGGGTTGAAGAATATAAAAAGCATTGTTAACTTTATGGTATAGTAATATAACACTCTCCTTATCATTTATCGTTCACATTCTGTAACACCGCTTGAAAAGTCTACATTTGAAACCGACACGAAGTAGTGTTTTTAAGTGGTATTACACAAAGTGAAAGATGAATGATAAGGAGAGTGTTAAACAAGATGTCTTACTCAGAAAGAAGGCGTAGGAGGTGCTGTGGCAGATGAACTTGACGAAGGGTTTCTTCATAAACTGACCCCAGGTGGAGTTGGGGGCTACCATGTATATGGTGGAGTACACCGGGAACATGGCTCCCAGCTTCATGACCTGCAGCAGCTGCCCCAGCATGCCCTTCCTGCGGAAGCCTGGCAGACCCTCGTACCAAATGGCGCCGAGAAGCTGCTGCACGTTTGGATGGGCTACAAACTGAAATAAAACGCTGTTAATTTAGCCAATTCTGATGTTGATTATTAAAAAAAAATAACACTTGATAACAATTGATGAGTTTTATTTTATAACACACGACTAGTTTTGAAAACTACAGATGTTTTCATCCACAGGTGAAAAGTAAAACGTTAGTTTTACTTTTCATTAAGTGATATTATACAAATCGCTCAATCCTTTCAAGAACGTCATAAATCAAAAATCGTCAATTTTCAGTTGTGCATGTCTTCGGAATGCCCAGAAAATGTACTATATCCCAGCAAAAGAGCCATATTTTTAACTTAATATTTACCCGCTACAGGGTAGAAAGTGTTGTTTTTGCATTTTGAAGAAAAGGTATTGTTTAATTATTTTTTTAAATAAACTAAATATTTTTCAAATGTAGAAAAAACCTTCAGGTTTTACCTAAAAAGATCTGATGCAAAGTAAAAAGTTCAGTAAGTGGCTTGATATTTATTTTTAACACATTGTATTATATTTTTAAAGTTTAAAAACGTTCTCCTGAAAAGTCAAGTATTTTGATTTATGACGTTCTTGAAAGGAGTGAGCGAAATGTTAGATGCGGATAAGGGTTAGAGAGGGAGAGTGGTATTTACCAAGTAAAACTTAATTTAAAAATGGATAGATATTACCACAAAGTGACTGCCGAATCAACGAATGAAACTATTTAAATAGGTTATTTTTCACTTCATCACTGCCAAAAATGCGGGACGACAAAGATCTGTCTTCAATGGATTCTATTTCTTGAACGAATGTCTGTCTCATTCGAATAAGAGTGTAGTAGAGAAGGACTCACCATTTTCTGTTTATATTTGATGGCCAGTTTCAATCTATCCAGAGTCTGCCTTTCCCCGGGATCCCATACATCTTGATCTAAAGGATTGTAATTGAGCATTATCTCCAACTCGGTGGAGGTCCTGGCGTGGTCAAGCAAAGCGGTGGCAAAGCCTTGGCACTGCGCTCTCAATTCCTGAAATTAAACATTGTCTCAAAATGAAATAAATATCTTGAATATTTTTTATGTTAATATTTTGTGGCACAAAACTTTATGAAATAAAACTAAAACTTTCTCTTTAACCACTTTTATTTTTATTTATTTATAGATTTGTAAAACTCCATTTTAATTCATGCATTAATTTTTTAATCAAACACAGATTTTTTGAGTATACTAAGTTGTATTTTATTAAAAAACACATCAAAATGAATATTGTGACAATTGTTTCGCCTTATTATGGCATTTCCAAACAAATGTCAGGCGAAGCAATTGTTACTATATTAATTTTTACATGTTTTTTAATAAAATACTTATAACAAAAAGCTTATACTTTTATTTTTGGTACTTTTCTCTAACCGGTTACAACAAGCACCTTATAATCATCAGGGATAGATATCTACTAATAGCTAGGAGTAGGCAGGAAAGGGAAGACTCCTTTATCCCACCTATTCATCTAACTATGTGTATTTTACAGTTGTCAGTTTAGTACAAATCCATTCCTAAAGATAACAAGGTGCTCGTTGAAGTTGGGTACTATGTTGTATATTTATTTTTTTTAAAACATAGAAATAAAAATTTGTGACAATTGGTTCGCCTTGTTAGGGCATCATCAAACTACTTCGGGTTAGGGTATTATTATATTTTATCAAACATAGATAATTGAATAAACAGAGGTATTCAAATTCTCGTTATATTGTAAAAACAATACACACTTAAGTATCTACTCACATTATACTCCGCTCTAAACTCAGTCTCCATACGACTCAGTCTTCGCAACTCCCACGAGAGTTGGAATGCAGTTAGCACCGGATCAGGGGAAGACAGCGCTATGAGCGACGGGGCGGTCAGGGCGCGATATGCGTTGATACGCGCCTGAGAATGCCTCAGCGAGTCTTTCGCGCTAGACTCCACACAGTCATCGCATCCACATCTGGTGACCACAAAATAAAAATAAAACAAATGAGCCATTTCTTAGAAGTTAACGCATTTTGGACGGGTGTTTTTTATGCCTGTAAACCGCTGGTGATAGAATTTGATAATTGTGTAAATATAGTTAAGACCTTAACAAAGAGATTGGTCCATAATAGTTATATGAAAACATGGAATAATTCTTTCTTTTTTGACTTTGAAGTGAGGCCGGAGCAGAAGCTAAAAATACCCTTCCCGTGTTTAAGGATCAATCGACCGAACGGATAGTAATACCTTTCCCGCTTTAGTGTGTTAACGGAATGGATCATTTTCACTTATGAGAAAAAAACTTTAAGGAGGTTAACATACTTTACATTATAAATGAGTTTTTAGGATTCCCTTTGTATATATATAAATCATTAAGAGAGTTTGAAACGAAGATGTTTTAAAACATGTGGGAGAAGAGAGATCAATTAAAGACACTGCAAAGAAAAGAATGCTAGAGAACTTTGGCCATTTTATGAAAGAAGAAAAATACATAATAAAACATTTTATATTACACGGTAAAGTCGATAGTAAATGCAGCATATGAAAAAAGATGTATACACAAAGCTTAAACATTTAAAACATTGTTTGCGGAAAATGCTTAAAAGTGTATTTTACGTACTGTTGGTAGAATGCCAGAGATACTTATTAACATTCTATTTACTTACTTTTGGCAGAGCGCAAGAGAAGCCAAAAAAGAATTACAGATCGGAATTGAGTTTATGAATACTTGGGATTAGCATGCGACCCTAATTAGTATACTAATTAGGGTCGGAGTTGATGTATAAACCGCCTGACAACAATATGTTAAGGGAGTGGTTCTACCGTAACACTAAGTTGCTGTTTAGAGCGGCTGGAGACAGCAGTAGTTGCTATAAGGAATGCCAACCTTCAGAACAGCACAACAAGAAAAATATAGAATTTCTTAGTATATCCATAAGCTACATTTTCGAAAAAGAAACTCCTATTTTTTATTATTACATACCTTACATCATGAGGCATAGGTAGTGTAGCACCTCTGTCTAGAAGGATTTTTAATATTTCATAATGGTTTCTGTGAGCAGCCAGGATCAGGGGAGTGATGTCAGGAGTAAATGTTGAGCAGGATCTTTCCACAGCTTCCCAACTCTGAAAATTATTCATATAATCTGGTAAACAACAATTTCCTTAGCAATTTTTCACTTTGACCAGACGCAAAGTATCTTAGGCCACCTAAAGGTGGAGACTGACCGGAGCATTTCGTCGTAATATAACGTCGTAATATAACGAGCATCCGAAACTATGGATGGAGCGCTCGGCTCGGTGTACTGACTGCCTGAATGCTCGCATCGTAACGTGTTACGTTACAACGAAATGCTCCGGTCAGTCTCCACCTTAAGAGCGTGTTAGAACTAGTGCCCTATGCATTGAATGGTACATTACGTCAATCAATTGTATCTCAGAAATAATTAAATATACATAAAAATTACTCCAGAAAAAAGTTCTAATAAAATTTGAAAATGTAAAAAATTCAACCGTTATCTATTGGGCACGGCACGTATCCAATTAAGAAAAGGTGGCTGGTAGAGATTGATAAAAAAAAAACAGACAATCTGTGATTATATTTAAAAGCGAATAATTAATTTCTTAATGCATATTAAATCAATGAAGGAGGGTAGAAAATAAATATAAATTGCATCTTTCGGCCAATTCAAGTCATAAATGTTTGCATGATTCATGACTCGTAAATATGTGTATGATAATATATTTAATAAATATAAAAACACATAAGATTTATAAGAAGCATATCTGGCAAGAGTCTGCGAGAATAAGGAATGCCAGGATAAGGGAAATTTGCGAGATCGAAGATGTCGTTTAGGTGGGGAAGGTAACGAAGGAGATAATGTTATGCACATGTGATGAGAATGGAACCATCCAGACTCCCCCATATTGCACTGTACGGTCAACCTTAAGGTAGAAGACTCCCGGGCAGACCACCAAAGAGATGGATTGACAGCTGGGAATCGACATTGCAGAAGGCTAAACCACCTTAAAAACAGGCCACAAGGCCTACACCAAGCAGAAGAAGCAGAAGAGACCTAAGACTTACATATGGGTCACCGGGAATATGATTTTCTTCTTCCCATTGGAGGAGTAATTCCACCGCCTCCACATATTCTTCTTTGATGCTATGGAGAAGAGCATCCTGGGAAAGAAAAACTGATTAATATTACAAATGATAACATTTCTAAATTTGTAATTGATACGACATTTACAAGACCTGTGTTCGGTTGCAAACAAGAATTTGAGATACGCCTTTTTGGTTGTTGTGAGGTCAAGAGATCTTGCCTCCCTTATGTCACTGCGACCATAATAGGTCTATTGTGACCTCCCTTTGTATCACAGTTCACTCTCAAGACCTACATGTGTCATGTAACTCACAACCTGTCTTGGTGGTAGAAGCTTCACCTTCTCGGAGATACGCCTTAGTATTTCGTTAAAAAATGGTTGTTGGGGCTAATTTAAGTATTGACCTATATGTATGTGATATGCGTCTCACCTTGACCTTGATACCAGACTCCAATAATAATCTAATGAGCTCAATATTTTCATTTTCAATAGCTGCTATGAGAGCTGATCTGTTGAGTGGGTCCACACAGTTTATATCCAATATTTCTGGTTGGTCGGGGTGATACTGTTCTAATAAACTGTAAGGAAAAAAATTCTTAAATTAAATATTACATAATATGAGTGCACAGAATTTATTTTTTTAAATGGACAATAGAATTCTCTTATTGTAATCACTTTAAATACTTGTAGCTATGATAACAATAATAGGCTGATAACATTAAGCAGTAAAAAATACAAAATCGATTTTTCTATTTATTTTTTTGATCCTAATCTGTACCCAAAAGGTACATAATGGTGGAGACTGACCGTAGCATTTTGTCATAACATAATACGTTGCAATGCGAGCATTCAGGCAGTCAATACACCGAGCCGAGCGCTCCATCCATGGCTTCGGATGCTCGGTGATGCTCCCCGCGAGCGATGTTACAACGTCATATTACGATGAAATGCTCCGGTCAGTCTTCACCTTAAAGCATTGTTATTTACATGAAAGGTTTAGTAGTGGAATATTTTAATGGTACAGATGAAGAAAAATTGAGGAGTTCGGGGTGAAGGACATTCTTGCTATAGGGGAAAGGAAATGGAAAAGGTATAGTAAGTAGGAAAAGGAAAATAGCAGTAACAGATTAATACAAATATACAGAAATATCTGTTTATTGTGACCATATCGATCTGTTATAAATAGTACAGGATATTTTAAATATATATTATAGGTGTCTCAACAAAGACGAAAAATCTATTTTTTATAATTTATATTTGAAGCACTAACTTAGTGATTTTCCATTTTATAATTAAAATATAACTTTGTTATAAAATCACTATAAATATTTCATTACAAAAACCTGTTTTTTAAACTAATAATAGTTCGCATAAAGTGTTAAGAAATAATATAGATAAAGTTGATCAATTTAATAAATCAGGAATTCATTCCTTACAATACTCATCGTGTCCTAGCTTATACGAGTATAAAGGAAACACATCTAGAAATTTAAACAACCAATGTAAAGAGCATACAAGATTTCATTAATTGATTCGGCAGTCACTTTGTGGTAAAATCTATCCATTTTCAATTAATGTTTTACTTAGTAGAAGAAATAGTGGTATTTACTAAGTAAAACAATAATTAAAAAAAGCATACAAGATGTCTAAATAATAATTATTATTTCTAATTTGCCAATCACCTAATAGAAAATAATCACACATTTGATTTTAAAAAAAGGTCTAAATATATTACACATATGGAACAGAGGACTTAAATAAGATTACTTAGAAATATTAGAAATTAAAAAAGCAATTAATAATAATTTACAACTAATAAATACACAAGTAAACGATTTCTCTAAAAGTCTGTTATTAAATATGCTTCCAATCACTCAACATCCCTGATCCCTTTTGACTGTGACAGCTAATCAACACAAAAAATAAAGCCACTTGAGATCTACTCAAGCTCTTTTGCCTAACGGCCAAAATATTTTGAATTTTGATAAGTAGATAATGTTTTAGTATTAATCAGCCTTGATAAAGAAGCGGTTAGTTTCGAAACCGGTACACATTATAATTAAGTTTTAATAAAATATTTATAGTGATTTTAAAACAATGTTATATTTGGATTATAATCTATTTTTTATTGGGAAGAGTAAATGGAAGTCATCCCAAGGCTTACTACCTGGCACTAGTTGGCTTAAGAAATGATTATATACCGTATTTATATAGAGGGTTTAGTCATAAATTAAACCCTGAAGAGGGCAACAGGTTGTTGCCGAAACTAGTTGGTTGTTAATAAAAATGTGAGTGGATCAAAAAACAAAGTATTTTCATTTCTCAAAATAATATATCAATATGATCCACAAAGATAATGTTTTCAATGTTCAAAACATCAATTATATTTGTTTCAACAATTTCCTCTTTCTATTTTATCTTTTTTATTTCGTCGAAAATTTAGCATTTAGTCATAATTCTCCATAAACAATGGAACAAAAAATCAATTAAAAAAATATACAAAATATATTTTGGGGAAAAAAGGAGAAATCAAATATGTTTATACATTAAAAAACAAAATTGAAATTTAACTGTTTTTTTGTATAAAATACCTTTTTGTAGCCATAAATCAGCTAAATAAAAATAACTAAGTAACATTTCAATAATAATAAATAAATCAGTGTTATTACAGCCGCAATGAAAGTTGTCTGGCGACTGGGGACTAATCAGCTTGTGTATTGGTTGGCTTCGCGGATTTTTATGAAAATCCTAAGCGACTTATTTCCGGGGCGAACATACTTTAAGTTCACAATAATCACAGGACTGTAACTCGACCAGGCATAAATACAATAAAATGTATAATAAGTTATTCGAAAGTAATGTAAAGTTAGTCGAAAGTTTCCATAATAATCTACATATTTCCATAAAAAAGAGAATGAGATAAAATGTATTTTTCGGCTCATAGTTTTCCGCGAATATCTTAGTAACTCCTTTAGTGGTAATTCAGAGTTTCCATCTATCGTGCTTCGTGGGTAATATTGATACTATATCAATTAGTTAGCCTTTGTACTGTATAACACCTCTGAGTATGAATACTATATCAAAATATGTTTATAAATTAGGGTACCTACTTAACTATGGCAACTGTAACAGCAATGTTGCCATGAGACGATTTAAAAAAAAAACAAAAACAAAAAAAATCTATGGCATTTTAAAAACGAGCTCGAATATTGAGAATCAAATTTTCCTTGTTGGTAGCCGTACAATATCTGTACGTTACTTAATATTTAAAACCCATACTAAAGAACGTCTGTAAAAAAAAGTGTCAGTAAGATATGAGCCCATAAACCTCGTTCATACACACGTCTCGCGCCTCAGCTGAACACCTATTAATGAAATGAACAACCAAAAACATTATGTCATTTTCGTGACCCGGTTCGATGAACCGGCTCGTTCGTGAACTGTAAACGGACGTCTACAGAATAAGAAAATACCTCACCTTTATTTTTTTCGTTCGTTTTCTATGGACATAAATTTGACAGCGGGTCACGACGTCGGTATGTCAAGAACGGAAATTAAAAAACCAAGACACATATTTTACTAATTAGTGGCCGTTATATTTCTGAAAAATATAATGAATACGTACTTAACATTTGTAAGATTGATAAAATATGTGGAAATTCACAAGATGAGTTTAGGAATATGACGAAGAAAGGTATGTAAAAAGTTCGCGATCTATGTTTACAAATGAACGATATTGAACGTGTTTTGTAACATTTATCGATTAATGTAATAATAAAGAGTCTTTGAACTGTTGAAAAAGATTGTTTTGCGTTTAATTAACTCAAGTTTTAGTGTTTTTTATTTATATATTTTTTACAGCTGATGTCGTTTCTCACGTTAGAAAATGGCACAATGTTTTTCGGCATGCGGCTGCAGCGATCTTGAAGGAATAACCCGGGCGGATTTAGATCGTTACACAGATAAAATAGAAAACGCATTAAATGAAGAAAATGGCAGACGAATTTTCCGAGGGTTCATGATTACTGCCAAGTTGAAGGATGGAACAAGATGTCTCAAACTTTGGGAAGAATGCGATAAAATCATTGACTCCCCAGCCGCCGATTCGAGTGATAAAAAAATATATGCGCAGTTCCTTTTCGAGGTCGACAATATTATTAAACACGCTGATAAAATTGACGAATTAGATTTCGCAATAATGGAAACGATGACTTTAGCGAGAGATACGGAGGACAAGCAAGAAATTATTACGGCTATAAAATTATTAAAAAATGAAGTAGCAAAAGCTATGAGAACCGAATACCAATCGTTCAGGAAACATTTCATCACAAAAAGATTTTGATATCCTACTCACTTATTTAATATTTATTTATATATTTTTAATAAACTTATTTTCAATATTAAACCTGTTTTATTTATCTGTTATACCCATTTTTACTTTTGTGTTAACACTTTGATTTTGTATTAGTAAAATATTCCGTATTTTGTTTTGCCGCCGTTTGATTACTTGCAGGAGACCAACTTTGAACAGAATATTTGTTTCCCTCCGGTTTATTAATCCAAAAAGGAAAAATGCCGCACTTTCACTATATATTAAGTATTTTGTATATATGCGTTACATAAATATAAAATACTAGATATGTTATTTTATCTCATAAAATGAAATATAACCTATTTCCCCTAGATAAGATTCCATATTTACTTTAATTTATCGTGGTTTGACAGTTCTATCGAGTATTGCCATGTAGGAAATATATTAATGGCTGTTAAGTCATTTAATTTTATATTTTAAGTACGTACCTAGGCACCAAATTAGTGAATAAAGTAAAGAAAAGGACTGGATCTGCTTTTATTTCTACCAATTATAATGCAAATAATTTCTAAGAAAAGGACACGACTGGACAAGCTTATTGTGTGTGCAATAGTATTTTATTATTTTTATCATTTAGTCATACTTTTTTGTGTGGTCAGTTTTTTCTTTCCCCCGTAATCAGAATGCTAGGACGTATTTGTAAATTAATAGAAATCACCTTTTTTTCACGTGTAAAATTTAAACAAAAAACTACCTCCTAACAGTTGCGCAGTCTCCTCTTTCCGCATGAAGTAGAAATGATTTTTCCTGTGAAGTGAGGACATGCTCGACGGCTACTCGTAAATCTATTTGTGAAGAGCGACTGTCAACTCCCGAACTCAACAACTCCTCGCGAGATTCTGTCACCTTCATGGTGGCCGCCGTTCTGTCCTAAGCCATATGAAGACCTGCAACAATGGATATTTTGGATTATGTTAATAATTGACTCACGAAGGTTTCAAATTGTTGATCAAGTTCTTCAACAAAAATTATAAATGAAAAAAATATAAAAAATTATAATTGCCAAGTTACCCTTAAAACTTTTATGATTTTATTAAAATGAGATGATTTATCAATAGTGAAATAACGGAAAAGAATATTTAATATTTCCTTAAGAAAATAAAGAGTGAGGGAATAAGTCTATTGAGGAAATAAAATGTTACTTAATTAAACTGAAAAAAAAACTTTTGACCCTTATTCTCATCCGATGGTACATACGATACAGCATCGGTTAAAAATTATAACTTGATTATTAATTGCGTGCATGCAAGGTGGTCAGTCTAACGCTTTAGGGTGATCACTCCAGGATGCTTAATTTGATAAATATTAGAATGAAAAAAAAAACCACTACACTAAGGGGGCGAACTTAATTTTACCATCGGAAAATCAGTTCAAATAAATATTTGGGTTAAAAAAAATACTACGATAATTTACAATGGTTTAACCACCCTACCTTCGGGTTATTTTCATGCATGTTTTTTATAAACAAGCAAAAAATCACAACGTTTGTTGTCACAAAATTGTCAGGTATGAAACCTGACAAAAATTTATCAGTGTATCCGGTACGCGTTATATTTTTGGAACAGATATCTTTTCTCGTGCGCGTAGGTCATACGGGTTAGCGCGGAATGGTGAAGAACAACCGCGCGTATCACGTACGTTCGTATGTGTAGGGCGGTTAAGTAAAAAAGGGTACACCTAAAAAACTTTTGTATTCTATACAAGTATAAGAAGAATTCCTAATTTTATTGGTAATTGATAGTACTTACTTATTCAAATTTTGATAACGATCGATCTACTTGTATAACAAACGACCACATGATAAATATTGTTAATGATTTAGAGAGAAAAAGGAAGACAACAATTTTAGTCCTCGACCCCTGTATGCACCCAGATGATGCATTGGGCACCAAATGGGATCTACGCGGTGTTAGCTTGAACGCTATCTGAAAGTAAGGTGATCCTGAGACCTGTGCTCCAGTTTCTTGGATTTAAAAATGGAATTTATCATATGGGATATAAACGACGAAATTAAGATGAAACACACTTATAAAACTAAAAGTAATTAACTAACCATCACGCTGATTTTCCGCAGGGGTAGGCAGAGAAAATAGAGCGTCACACCAATCTGTTTTTTCAATCTTCTCCATTTCCACATTCATGCATCTCCTCTTACATCTTCTTATTATACATACCCGCCGAATATTCCGACTTCTGACCAGACCACTTACAAGTACTTGAAATATTTGATATTGCCAAGTTTTCCTCCGTCTTCCTTTGCTTCTATTACCAACCATATTCACCTCATAAATTTGTTTTACATTTTTTTACTCCATTCACATGCCCAAACCATTTCAACACACCTTCTTTAATTTTATCGATAGTGCTTATCTCTCAGCATTACATTCTTTTTTTATATCACCATTCGCAAATCTACCTTACAACGTTTTGCAGCAAATTCTGAGGGAACGCATTTCAAACACATTCAGTCCACTTTTATCCTTCTTTACTGTTACATGGAAAATGAAATGTACGCACTAGGGGTTGCATACCCGGACTCATACTAACTTGTGTTACTTGGATAATGTTATGACTTGTATATGAGGCCGGCAGCGCAAAAGTAGCCTAACTCTCAATTTTTCATATCCTAACGTACCCACCTACTACAAATTATTCAAAACGTGCTAAAATTTAATGCAAAAGGACACAATCCTACCTTTGGTGTCTTAGCTAATACAGTTATCCCCTTGTAGCTGTATAACAAAATATTATTTACGTAAATTTTAGCACGTTTTAAGTAATTTGTAGTAGGTAAGTCGAGATATGAAAAATTGGGGGTTAAGCCACTTTTGAGCTGACGGCCTCACACATGCGTAAAGTTCCTGTACTAATGTGCAAAGGCAAATAGCCGCACGTTAAAAACAGTAATTTTGAGATAAACAAGTTTAAAATTAATTTAAAATTATGCTCTTGGCCAACACATGTATCAAATTAATACAATTTTGCAACTACTTGGATGATGAATATCTTGGTAAAGGAAAGAGTTAGAACAAAATTTGTTATTGTATACGATAGAGGCCAGTTATAAGAATAATTTGAGCCGTATAGAGCCAAACAACCGCAACTTGAGTTACGGCTAGTTGCCTTTACACATTAGTCTAAGTCAAATTGAAATAAATAATTAAATATTATAATAACCTTTACGGAGAATAATTAGCAGACATTTGTTTGTAAAGACACATCACTTTAAATGACACGAATTAGCAACTATTTCACATTTGTAATACTCGACGTGTATAAAACTTTGGGTATCAGATAGTTTGGGGCAGTCTTGCTTTGATTGCAGCGGGATATCAAGTGTTAGATAGTTGAGATTGAGAGATACAGGTATGTCAGAGAGGTAGATTCTATAGTAGAGTCCAGTTCAGGAATGTAATATCATTAGTACTGAGGGGCAGCCACCCCTGGAAGGTATTACCAATGCTCTATGGATATTTTTCATCAATTTTCAGCTGAAACGTCGCAGTGACCACAAAGCGAAACATACCGGTACCATAGATAGTAGAACAAATAATGATTTTTTAATTAAAACATAACTTTGTTTTAAAATCACTATAAGTATTTTGTCCGCCTCCGTAGTGTAATGGTCAGCATGCTCGGCTACCGTTCTGGAGGTCCCGAGTTCAATTCCCAGGGAAGTCAAATAAATATAAGTGATTTTTTCACTTTAATATTTATTCAATATTACCCTGGACTGGTACCTGAAGCGGAGGGCTGATCACTTTTACTTCTTGTGTTAACGATCAAGATAACATTGCGTTTATATAATGCAGTGCCCTATGCACCATTGGGGTGCGGATAAGGGTTTGAATGAATAAATATTTTATTACAACTTAATTATAATGTCTACCGGTTTCAAAGCTAGCCGCTTCTTTTTAAAGACTGAGTAATACTAAAACACTATCTACTTAAGAAAATTAATCTGTCATGACAAAGCGGTTTGCTTGGAAACCGGTAGACATTATATTTTAGTTGTAATAAAATATTTATAGCGATTTAAAACAAAGATAAACAGCAGAGTCTCGATTATCCTTTAAATTATTATTATTATGATTAAACTTTTCAAGTATGTACATGTAACATAACTGAATGTAACGAACTAAAACATCAAAATGCGCTTACGGTAAAGTAAAGGATTTTAAAAAATATGAATTTTGGGAAACATATACTTAAATTATAATGTGATACTTGCCTTATCTGAAATTGACAAACTTAATTTAAATGTTTAATATTTAAATTTACATTTTGTTTTAAGAAGACTCACCTCATGGTCACCCTGCGGGGAAAGGAAAGCCTACAAGTGGCGGGGTTATGTCACCGGACGTAGCGTGCTTTCAATACAACAGGACCGTACATCGGTCCTCTATTGCCTTCTTTATAATATTCTCAGAACCGTTGTCATTCTAAAAATACGAGATTGATCATGATAAGAATGTTTCAAACTTAATTTTTTCATATAATATTTTGGGTGTATATTTTTTTCATTAATTTCATTAGCCGCATTTCATTGTCCGCCTCCGTAGTGTAATGGTCAGCACGCTCGGCTACCGTTCTGGAGGTTTCGGGTTCGATTCCCAAGGGGGGTAAAATAAATATTAGTGATTTTTTCACTGTAATATTTGTTCAAAATTACCATGGACTGGTACCTGAAGCGGAAGGCTGATCACCTTTCCTTCATGTGTAAACGATCAAGATAACACTGCATTTATATGACAGAGCCCTATGCACCATTTGGGTGCGGATAAGGGTTTTATATTTTATTTTATATAATTTCATTAGCTAATTGGACAGTCACTTTGTGATATTATCTATTCATTTTTAATGAATTCACACAGAAAAATTCAACACATTACAACTCATAACAATTAAACAGATATAAGCTAAAACAATCTTTACACATGCACTAAAAAATTCTCACCTTACAACTAAACAAGTCAATCGAATCACAAGATCAAAAACGCATATTTTGTTGATCCAGCTTCCAGCCTGAAGGTACTCGAATAGGTAATTAATGCATTACTATTCTGGACTCGAGAATTTCACGAGGCACCTTTTTTTAATATTATTTAAAAGCTTAAAATATCGCCCAGATTTAGTCAAAGGTGCGAATTTTTATTTTTCCCCGTTTATTATACACGTTTATATAGCAGAACAGGATCAAAAATAATAATTCGTACGTCATTTTTTTTCTCTTGCTAATTAGCGCTTTTGGGTGGTTGAATAATTAATTTTATTCAAAGCTTTATGATTCAAAACGAACACTAGTCAAAATTGAAAAACTGTAATTCGGGGAAAATTTTTCAGAAGTAAAAATAAACAATGCTTTGAACATTATTTTTATTAACTTTTCATAAAACTGAATATTTTCATATAACTTTCCTTATGTATAGTTTTAAGCTCAATTTTTAAAATAATTCTTGATGGAAGTATATTATATTTTATTATATGTATAAAAAAACGTTGTTAACTAAGTTGTCATATAATTATTTTGTAAAAATCATTATTCAATTTCTGATCTCCTATCAGCATCCAAGGTGTATGGAGCATACCATTCGATCGATGCAGTGTAAACTTGATCGTTACTACTACTACTGAAACTTTTATCACGCCGTTTCCTTATAAAAGCAGGAAGAGAGGATGGAACGCCATACACGTCTCTCCTAACGCACACTTTCAGCTTCTTATAAATACTATATCTAATCATACATACCATCCGATTTTGTAGACTTTAGACACGATCAGATTTCAGGTACTGATTAATTTGATCATGCTTGACTTATTTCATCCTCTTTTCTTGCCATTATTAAAATCTTTAAAATGTCGTTATTAAAATTTAATGTTTACTTTGAAAAAACCAAATTTTTTGTTACTAAAGCATTTACAATATACATATAACTTCAGGGTGATTAAAACTGAAATTAAATGAATCGAAACACGTGTGATAATATAGTTTAGTAATCAGTGGTATTTACCAAGTAAATGTTAAAAAAAATAGAATAGATTCTAACATAAAGTGACTCCCTAATCAATCAATGAAATGCTAAATATTTTAAATAGTATGTTGTTTTTACAAATGTAAATATTAAATTAAGAAATAAAAAAATAAATTCCACTTTGAGACCACTGTGTATTATCTTTTATTTATCTATGTAAGTGTACTTATTTAGGAATCGAATTCCGTAGGTATGTAATATGATAATTCTTCTTTCTTTTTATGAGCCCTTTGACTTTCACTGCTGGATATAGGCCTCTTCCCCTTCTTTTCATTTCCTGATGTGATAATAAATTGTGTAATTAAAGAATAAATAAATGAGTTTGTCCAAATACTTGTTCACAAAATCTGTGAACCAGTATTTGGACATACTCATAATAAATCTTGTCATAGATTTTGTGAACAAGTATTTAGACACACTCAAAATGTTGTGAATAAATTATCTGGTCAAGTTATAAGTTTAAATAATAAAAATGAAAATGATATTTCCTGACGTTTCTCATGTGTGTGATTATAATCCAGGATTCGGACCTACATACTAATAAAAGAGTTTCTTCTCAAATAAAAGCTTCTTTTCATCTCACCAATAGATGTCTCTAGTGAAGTTGTAGTGATTCAAGAACAATGTTTAAAAATTGGTTCATATAAATAGAACTTCCAAGAATTTGAGTCTTGTGGTTGTCAATAATGGGTAAAATTAGTGAATGTTATACGTGTGTAAATTGATCACTTAAACCAGCCTATGATGGTCGTCAGCCCCGTAAATACCCAGACTTCCATATTCTTCTTCATCTTTGATGAGATGTAAAAAAATAATATAAAAAATAAATAAATTACTTGATTCTTTTGTAGGGAATCCGTCCCTTATTAATCCTATTAATTCAAATCGTCCCCTAAAACCATCCCCCTCCCCCTCCCCCACTCGCCTCCCCCACAGCAGAATAAGAGGATACAGACAAGTTATGTCACATTACCCACAGGTACAATTCATATTTTACATTCGATTACATAAGATATTAACATGGTATTTACGTATATAAGTCATAAATATAATACGATCAAATCGTTCTCCCTGACTGGTTACTCTTGAACTCAGAATTGAGAATGAAAAATAGTTAGAATACAATAATTTTTATATTTACTTTTCACAAATCGAGCTAGATACTGCATACATTTACGATAAATGTGTTACACATAAAAAAAATAGTCCAAGAAAAAAAACATATGTTGAAGCCATGAAATGAATTAAACACATCAATGGGTTATCTCCTTTATTTATTTAATTCGTTACATTTTAAAATGCTGAATTTCATGTTATCGACATATCTTTATTTAATTTTTTTATCACTTAAATTATTTGCACTCTTCTGTTTTATCAAAGGAAAACATTGTTTTAATGGTGCATAGGGCATTGCATCGTATTGACCCAGTGTAACCTTGATCGTTACTTACATGAAGGTAAGGTGAGCGCTTCAGGGACCAGTCCAGGGTTATATTAAATAAATATTATAGTGGAAAAAATATTGTAACGAAAAATTTGTGTTTTGATTTTTTAACACAAATATTTCAATTTCATACTATTCAGCAGCTCATTAATAGGTATCAAATTGTGGTAGAGTGGGTTCGAACCGAGAGACTAGAGTCCGCGACACTAACCACGGGACCACAACCCGATACATATATTTTAACCCCCCCCCCCCTGGGAATCGAGCCCGGGACCTCCAGCACGGTAGCTAAAACTATTATACTACTGAATTTCGGTAGGACTTGGGATTTTAAAATATTTAAATGCTGTTTTCGTGGATTGATGTGTTTTTGAAACCTTGGGCCGATTGTTTGTATATGCTGTAAATACGACCTTTGACCGCTCCCTCAAACCTGGAATGTTTTGTGTCAAGCGTGAATAAGGTACACAATAGGGGGCAAAAACCAAACAAATATATTTGTTGGACATAGTATTATACATATCGCTCACTCCTTTCAACAACGTCGTATAAAAAAATCGTTAATTTTCAGTTATGCATGTTTTCGGAATGTTCAGAAAATGTACTATACCCCAGCAAAAGCGGCATATTTTAAACTTAATATTTACTCGCTACAAGGCAGAAAGTGTTGTTTTTGCATTTTGAAGAATAGAGGGTATTTTTTAATTATTTTTTTTAAATATACTAAATATTTTTTGAATGGAAAAAAAAAACATTCAGGTTTTACCTAAAAAGATGTTTTGCACAATAAAAAATTCAATAAGTGGCTTGATATTTATTTTTAATACATTTCATTATATTCTTAAACTTTTAAAATGGTCTCCTGAAAAATCAAGTTTTTTTATATGTGACGTTGTTGAAAGGAGTGAGCGATATATATACCAGCAAGTAGTATCGTCTCAATCTGCGTTGTCTTGTGAGCAGTAAAAAACCGGGTCTTGTTTTCAAAACATGAGGAGGAAGTAAGTATAACTTTGCAAATACATATTAGATTTTATCGATTATTTTAATAATCGCCTAATTCCGAGCTGGCAGCCGACAGAAAAGTCTGGAGACAGTTTGTGGACTCCATATGCTCCACCTAGGGAGCGGATATGGTAATAAGTAACTCAGTTGGATATAAAAAGAACATCGGAAATAAAAGTCTTAATGGCTATCAAAGGGAGGACTCTCAGAGACCAAAAAATACTCCATTCACACGATACAGTGCCCTATGCACTATTGAGAAAAAATAAAGGTCGAAAGAGGAAGGCAAAAATAAAGGTTCTTGTTTAATGTTAATATTTGCCAGGAGCGCTATACGAATATCAATTGAAAAAGGGAAATATATCGACATATTATGATTGTCCCTTGAGAAATGTATGAAAGTTGCATGTTTACTCAATAACTCTTGTATAAAAATAATATGGTTGAGTTACGAGTTACTTAGATAATATTTTTCGTTTTATTAAAGAAATTGATGTGTTGAACAAACTTCATCAAAAACAAAAATATGACAATGATTGTCGATTGTCGTCCACATTGGTACTCTACCACTCTAGAGCTTAGTTATTACTTATTAATCACATTCGTTATTAGTCAAACTAATATCGCATGTGATTAATATTTTTTAGGTTAAAGTAAGTGTGTCCTAGTGTATAGTGTTGTTTGTAACGTAACTGTCCTGAGGATGAGATAGGTGCGTCTCAGTGGGGGGTTTTATACTAATAAAACCAACATTTTAAGAAAACGTCTGATATAATTCTTGATTAAAAAATTCTTAATATTATTAATATTTATAAAATATGAAAGTGAAATGGTTTATGTAAAATGTTTATGAACATAGATTTTATTGTTATTTTTTTGTATTAAAATAGATGGTTAATTTTCCTTAATATTTTAGCAAAAATTGGAGAAACCTGTAGATTTGCATGATTTGCCTGAAGCAAATTTACATATCACCAAATATTAAAAAAACATAATAAAATAAAACAAAACCACTTTTTAACCACTTTTTATTGGTACCCTTTATCCAACCGGTTTCGACAAGAAACTTGTCACAATCAGAGTTTATGTACTAAATTCTAAAACATTTAACTAACTAACCGAATTTAACTACGAGTATTTCAATGTTTTAGAATTTAGTACATAAACCTTGATGATGACAAGGTTCTTGTCGAAAACGATTGGATAAAGTGTACCAATAAAAAGTAGTTAAAACAAAGTTGTTTACTTTATAAAGTTTATAAAATGTGCCACAAAGTATCTGCGAAAAACATTCTTGAAAATATAAAAAAGGTTGGAATTTCTGCACTTTTGGTATTTATAGCCTTAAATCGTTGACCTTTAACTTTAAGCTTTAGCTGTATAACATGATATAAGCATCGACATCAGAATATTATACGAGTATGTAATTCATTTTTTATTTCACGACTGACCTTAGAATATTTTAATTTTTACTGAAAAATATTTAAACGAAAGCTCACATGTATAGAAGGTGGATTTGTGTGCTGAAACCATAGTAAATTTCACGTACTAATGGTACTAGTTAATTCGTATTTGGAAGGTCATGCGTGGTTCAGTAATTACTTACAATAATTTATGTTATTGCCTTTTACATTATAGAAATTCACAATGTATTAATATAAGTGTAAATTGAAACCCGTTTTATGATTCAAGTAAATTTGTTTCGTCTTTTCAATGTATCAGTTTGGCAATGCCATACTAAGACAAAACAGCTGTCACAAAAATAAATCATCATTTATCATTCTAATAATAAATTTATATATGTACGTATGTAAGCGCAGTCGGGAGATTCTCGGTTCGATTTCCGTTTCGCTACACCTTGATTCCTATTTTCTAACACAAATCCCTTCGATTGTAAAACAATTATCCATTTTATCCATCAACAGGAACAATAGGGTGGCGTTCTATACAGTTTGCCTACCTCTGCGGTAAAGTGGCGTGACGGTTAGTTAGTTTTTTTGTATATATATATATATATATATATATATATATATATATATATATATATATATATATATATATATATATATATATATATATATATATATATGTATAAAAAACATTTAAATTCGAAATTCGCTTGATCATTCAAGCCACAATACTGTTGCCGAAACATTTACTATATCATAGTTTTCCATAAATATTGGGAGTGACATCTATGTGTGGGCTTAATAAACTCCCACGAGCTTTCCTGAAAAGGCAACTAAATTCAAGAGTTTTTTTTATGAGAGATTTTTTCAATCGAGCTTTTATTTCATGAATTGTATCATGTAATTAAAAAATCTTATTTCACCAACCACATCAGATTGTTTTTTTAAATGTATTTATTGATGTCGTGAACTTCTTCAATGCACAATGATGTTATAAAAAAATTAAATATCTTGTTGTAAAATACCTGTTGCTGCCTGCCCAATAATTAAAGTGGTCAGTTTTCTCTGTCTATTTTGTATGCTTGTCACAGAGCAAAACCATCTAATATTTTTTTTACATCTCATAAATGTCAACCAGTTTAGCATATATTTTTTTGTAGGTTTCAGCAATAATTCCAGTATATTTTAATACAAAAAATACAGTCTGTGGCTATATGGACAGAATACTAATTGATACGAAAGAATACGGATTAATGAGAGAAGCAAAATATTCAAGCAAATATGTATGTTACGTAAATGAGTAGATTTCTGCCTCAGACTCGTACACATTACTGTGTCCAAATTACGCAAGCTAGCTAATGCTACTACTCTATTCCCCCCCTCATAATATTCGTCCTCCATTTCCTTTCCCATAAGATACAGTGATGGGATAAATGCCTAATTTTGACTTTGATTGATTACTGTCACTTTAATATTGTCCTTTAAACTAAAATTAAGATTAAAATAAAGATTTTTATAGATAGGTACTTTAACAAACATTGATGACGAAGTATTACATATGGAAGTCTGGACATATACAGGGCTCACGACATGTTATCGGCTAGTTTAGGTGATCAGTTTATAACACTCTCCGTATCATTTATCATTTACTTTGTGTACTATCACTTAAAAACACTACTTCATGACTACCGGTTTCAGATTTTCGATGGATAATGGCTGAATGGAAATGCGATGACTGACCATTCCGTGTCTGTCTGCTGTGCTGGTCGGGGTTGTGGGCGTCTTTGTACCGGCCAACGTCGGATCGACATCGGATCTAGCTGACTAATTGAACTAAATACCAATCCCTTTCTCTGCCTACACCGGGGTACTTCTAGAAAATTTTGTGACGGATTTACAAACTTGTATTTATTTAGATTGGCAGTGACAGGTATATTGAAAGCTTTTAAATGTAAATTCAAAGTAAAATCGGGATACAATTTTATATTGTTTCACCTTTTCAATAAATTTCGCAACTTAGATTTAAAAAAATTGCTTAGCAAGAGCAGATCTGTCAGGAAGCCTAGATGCTTCTGTATCAGATCTGGGCATGCAGTGGGACAGCTTTCAATATACCGGTTTCAGAATAACCATTCCATCATCATCCATATTGAGGAGAAATGTATAGGCTACTGCAACTGATCAAAAAGGTGTCGGAAGAAGGCGGATCACTTGGCTTCATAATATACACCAGTGGACAGGAGTACAGAACGTCGAGGAGCTGTTTTGGACTGCCGAAAATAGGGACACTTTCCCTGAAATAACAAGTAAAGAAGAAAAATGATGAATGATAAAACATCTTTATCCTGAAAATAACAGAGTGATCCTGATTTTTATTTTCAACAATGCCTTTTACATTTTAAAATCGTTCACATTATCAACATAGCTTTTATTTAATCCAGCATCATAATTTAATGATCTTTGTTATAACCCAGAAAGGGTAAGTAAAGAGGATAGAATACCTTTGAAGACTACCGTCTATAGAGCATTGTCCTTCTTTATTTCCACCTGATAAGCATTCCAATTAAAAATGAACGTTAAACGCTGTTATAGCGTTGACCTAAATATTTGAAATTAAAACCTGACATTTAAAATTTTTATATTATTGTGAAAAACATCCGCGCAAAAGAAAGCTTTGAATAATTAGAGGGCAAGCTTATATTTTTAGTAAATCGTAAGCATATTAATTGAATTAAAAAAAAAAACAGGAAATTTTTGAAATTTCAACCGTGATTCACTGCTTATAAATCCTTTTAATCTAAATTCATACAGCATATGTAAATTCATTAATCTACAAAGCTTAGTAAGGAAACATTTTCAAATTTATATTTCAAATTATTTTTCATAAAAGTAGGTACGAGTAAATCCATTCATGTTTTTTAATCATCTGTATTAAAGTTAATATATATTATAGATTTGATTTCTCTGTATATATTATTCTATAGGGGTGAATTATCATTAAATAATATAAAATGAAAAAATACATGGCATAAACTGAATTAATAAGAAACAAAAAACACTCTCCTTATCATTTATCGTCCACGTTTTCACTAAGAGTTTTTGAATGACATGACACAAAGTGAGAAATGAATAATAAGGAGAGTATTATATAACCATACCACAAACTTAACAATATCTATAATTTACACAATAGATAACAGATGATAACAGATAAATTATTCAGGAATCATTTTTGAAATCTTTGTTAAATTTTTAAAATTCAAACATATCGAACTTTCACTTTAAGAGTATGATAATAAAAAAATAGTACATCAGGCGTCTCCTAATAATTAAAATAATTTCGATTGATTACGTGGTGGGTGTAACAAGTCAAACAAATACTGTTTACCATACAAAATGGTGCCACGTGCTACCAAATGTCCAGTCTTCATCTTTGCTCTACAAGCAGTTTTGTGATGCACTCTATCAGCCTCTCCCGGAAGCCTGCCATTCTATGTCTTATTAGCCCATCCTAGTATGGTATGTGCGCTGAAGCAAACATACCGCTCGCGCTACAGTGTCGGGGTAACTACATGAGGGCCCTGTATTCATTTTTCATGAAAAGATTTTTACTTCACAAAACAGATGGCTGTTCCAACACACAGTTCTGTTGTTCTACAAATTAAACGCCAAATCTATAAATATACCATATTCTCTTTGTATAAAAAGATCCTTCGTCTATATTACAATCTTATACATTAAAATACGTTTTTAATTAATGTTTTACTTTATAAATACCACCTTATTTTCTTAAAATCTACTGTGACACGTATTTCGATGCATTCCGCATCATTTTCAAACACCGTATTTATTAAGTAAAACATTAATTGAAAATGGATAGATTTTACCACAAAGTAACTGCCGATTCAATTAATGAAATCGTCAAAATATGGTTTACTTTTTAAATATAAGTTGAAAAAAATACATACATATATCACGATTTGTATTATCCACACATATTTTTTTAAGTAATAATGCTTACTTTTTCTCGTCCGTAAATATACTTTCTTTACACGAGTCAATTAAAATGACTCCATTTAAAAAGGTTTTTTTGTCATTTTTTAATTAGCGGCAGAGACACTCTTCAAATACAATACCATTTAACCCTGGAATATTTTTTTTTACTAAGAAGTTGTTTGACTAAGCCAGATTTTAATTAAAATGTTACCCTGTATTATTTCAGTAAGAGAGCAAGGTACATGAGTGATATTTTTTCTTCATTTTCTTTTCGGGTGACAAACTTAGAAATAAATCCCAAAAACTAAAACACTCTTCTTAAAATTGTCAAGTTTTGTAGTTAAAACTTAGTTTTGTTAACAACATTTCAAGTGTGTCCAAATACTCGTCGTACTGTAATTGTAAAAGAAAAACATTGTTTTTTTACCACTTAAGTTTATTTTATTATGACGACTAGTTTCGGAAGTTATGCTTCTATCTTCAGGTCTAAATGTAAAATTGTAAAAGAAAAACACTTTGAATGATTCTAATGATTCAAGAACAATGTTTCAAAATCGGTTCATACATATAGAACTTCCAAGAATTTGAGTACTGTGGTTGTCAATAATGGGTAGAATTGGTGAATGTTACAAGTGTGTAAAGTGATCACTTAAACCAGCCTATGACGGTCGTCAGCTCCGTAAATATCCAGACTTCCATATTCTTCTTCATCTTGATGAGATGTAAAAAATAAATAAAAATAAATAAATTTATTTTTTATATTAGTTTATATTTAGACCTGAAGATAGAAAAGCATAGCTTTCGAAACTAGTCGTCATAAAATAAACTCAAGTGGTAAAAAAACAAGTGTTTTTCGTTAACAATTTCATCATGTCCTACCACAAAGTGAATGTCAAAACAATAAAAAAAATATAAATCTGTTGTACTGTAATAAATAATAAAAAAAAAACTATCAATTCAATTAGATTAATTAATTCATGTCTGCTTAAATAAAATAAAATAAAAATCTTTCCCGACAAGCTGTGGCATACGAGATTCAAAACGGAAATCTTTTGATTATCCCAACAATAAGGGTAACTTGTTGCTCTTTCCCGTCACGATTTCCCGTGGAAGCCTCTTAATGAGAAATGCTTTTAGCAAGATTGGGGTGCTACAATTACTGTTATCCTCCCTCCAGAAACATTCTGCATCGCGCCATACTTTTGAATGAGAGAATGGACGCGTTCATATCGAAAAGTAGTGAAAAGTGCCCGTCGAGTGTGAAATAAAAAGTCATTCTACTATTGTATTTCGTACTTGGTAGCTTTTTTATAAGTAAAAGTTTATTTTTCTTCCTGGCTTATATGGCAAAAGGTTTATTTCTTGAATGTTTTCCGCAGATACTTAGTGGCACATTTTATAAACTTTATAAAATTAAACAACTTTGTTTTTTTTTAAAGTGGTTAAAACAAAGTTTTTTAATTTTATAAAGTTTAAAAGGTTTATGTTTCGACATCTCAACATATATGAAGAAGAATAAGAATAAGTCTGGGCATTTACTTGTTATAGACTTGGTTATGTTATCACTTTACACACGTGTAACATTTACCAATTCTACTCATGATTGACAACCACACTACTCAATTTTTTTTTAACTTATAGATATATTGATCAAACTCGTAAAACAGTTATTATTTTTTTGGAACTCCTGGATTTTTTGATTATCAATTTCACGACTCGATTTGATCTATATTGGAATGAGGAAAGTTTTTATTAAGGTCTTTTTAAAATAATTTGACCAATAAATTTAATTACAATATTTTGAGTGTCCAAATCACAAAATTTTAATTACCTCTACTTAGGAGTTTTTTTCAAACATTTTTTAAATGTTTTTAGTTTATTGTTATTGTTTAAAATAGGACATATCGCTCACTCCTTTCAAGAACGTATTGAACTTTTTACTGTGCTTTTTACAGATCTTTTTAGGTAAAACCTGAAGATTTTTTCTCCATTTGAAAAATATTTAGTATATTTAAAAAAATAATTAAACAATACCTTTTCTTCAAAATGCAAAAACAACACTTTCTGCCCTGTAGCGGGTAAATATTAAGTTAAAAATATGCCGCTTTTGCTGGGATATAGTACATTTTCTGTGCATTTCGAAAACATGCACAACTAAAAATTGTCAATTTTTGATATATGACGTTGTTGAAAGGAGTGAGCGATATTTTATAGATTTATATCATCACATTATTTCCTTTTAAAGGTATCACTAGAGGATAGTGATACCACGCACAGCAGTCGTGCAAAAATTCTATATTTCATACATTAAACAAACATGAAATACATATATATTTTTTTAATGTAAAGAGAAATATTTGTATTTATTATTAACACAAATATTTCAATTTCATTATTTATGTGAGCCTAAGAGGCTCATTATTAGAAATAGGTATCAAAATGTGGTAGAGTGGGTTCGAACCGAAAAACTTTGTTTTAAGAGTCCGGGTCACTAACCACGGGACCACAACCCGACACTATTATAACCCTTATCTGCATCTAATTATGCAAAGAAAATTACATTTTATAGCAGCAGTGTTATCTTGATCGTAAAAAAACACGGTGAAAGGGTAATCAGCTTTGCACTTCAGATACCAAACCAGAGTAATATTAATTGAATATTAGATTCATATTTTTTTTGACCCACCCGCGAACCAAATCCAGGACCTCCAGCGCGGTAGCCAAACGTACAGACCACTACACAACGGAGGCGTAGAAATAAAAATAAAGGTTGATACAGAAACATCATTTTCGTTATCATTAAGTTTATAAAAGTATTATTACATAAAATATTTAAAATATCAATGAAATTGAAAATACTGTGTTGTGATGATTTGGTCATGTTTAACAAATGAGTGAGGAAAGAACGGTAAAATAAATATACGAAGCGAAAATAGTTTTAAATAGGAGCAGAGGGAAAGTGATGAAAATTTGGCATGGTCAAGTATTTCAAATACTTAAATGTGGTCAGGTTAAGAGTTTTGTGTATGTGAAGATCCATGAAAGTAAAAAGGCAAATAATATTGAATTGTTAAGTAATATATCCAAAATAAAACAAGGTTTTTGTTGGATTGAATTCTGCATTATTAATGTATATCTTAATACGTGACGCGTTTCGTCTTCTAAGGACATTTTCAAACACTCAGTGTTTAGATATACATAAATAAATGTAGAATTCAATCCAACAAAAACCTTGTTTTATTTTAGATACATTACCCAACAATTCAATATGGAATTCTACCAACTGTCTGCAGTTACAATAAATAACCAAATAATATTTGCAAAAGCTGTGTAGTTTGGCATTCTAATTTGTCTGCCTTTACATTCAGAGAAGCGGTATGATGGTTAGTTAGTTAGTTACATTTAATTTTTTTACTTATAAAAAAAACTAGGTGTAGTTTTCAATATACATATCTGTAAAAAGATCATAAAAAAATTGCCATTAAATCACGGGCTACATTTCAAACAAAGCATGTCTTGTGTGTATGTATCCCACGCTGAAAATCCGAGCGTTGGCGTATTTTGGCGCCACACCGTCCCGCCCGCTTCTGGCCCACCCCTGAGTCCGTCCGCACCCCCTGTAGCACCACCACGTCTCACCACCCCCACCCCCACACTCGCAAAGCAAACCACCCACGCGCGTCATCCATCTAGCCCCAAAGTCAGAAATTAAACCGTATTTTTTTTTAATCTTCAGTCGTTAGAATGCAGAATTTCCAAGTTAATAAAACATATATCGCTCAATCCTTTTAAGAACGTCATAAATCAAAAATTGACAATTTTTAGTTATGCATGTTCTCAAAATGCCCAGAAAATGTACTAAATCCCAGCAAAAGAAGCATATTTTTAATTTACCCGCTACAGGGCAAAAAATGTTGTTTTTGCATTTTGAAGAAAAGTTATTGTTCATTTATTTTTTTAAAATAAACGAATTATTTTTCAAATGGAGAAAAAACCTTCAGGTTTAATCTTAAAAGATCTGTTACAAAGTAAAAAGTTCAATAAGTGACTTGTTATTTATTTTTAATAAATTGTATAATATTTTTAAACTTTAAAAATGTTCTCCTGAAAAATCAAGTTTTTTTATTATTTATGACGTTCTTAAAAGGAGTAAGCGATATGCTATATGCACATAAGAATATAAGGACATTCCACAAGGCTACTGTAAAATCAATAAATAATTGAATAAGTCGTTTTCTGGACCTTCATTAAATAAAACATGCTTTATATATATATATATATATATATATATATATATATATATATATATATATATATATATATATATATATATATATATATATATATATATATATATATATATATATATATTTATATATATATATATATATATATATATATATATATATATATATATATACATATATATATATATATATGTATATATATATATATATATATATATATATATATATATATATATATATATATATATATATATATGTATATATATATATATATATATATATATATATATATATATATATATATATATATATATATATATATATTTATGTATATATATATATATATATATATATATATATATATATATATATATATATATATATATATATATAAACATATTTATATTGAAGTGTTCAAATGGATCACAATAACTATTACGTAATCTAATATTACACAAGCAAGGCTAGTGTAAATATTTGATTCCCGCCCACTGGGTACCTACCGCTACTAGTACCGCACTTGAAGGAACGGAAATATTATTATATTAAACAAACTATCCGGAGAATATACATATTAATAATAATATATAATATACAATATACTTATTGTATTAAGACGTCACAATCACTTGAGAATGAATGTCGATTAACGCCCGAGCAAACATCTAAAATATCTGTAACATTAGGAGAAGGAATGAGATATAAGCTTCCGGTGGGATGAAGCAAAACATACGCTGAACCCATTTAAGAAAAAAAACGATTTTTTCGAAAAAACTAAACTAGTTGAGTGTCGTTAATTTCAATGAATTCAAAGTGTTAATCCTTTAGGTTAGGGATTATTTTGTTTTATTCGGTTATTCTCAACAATTGGAAGCAATATATACGAGTGTTTATTTATATATATATATGCATATATTTATTGATTTAAAGTAATTTAAATCAGATGAATGCAATCTTGATTGAAAAATACATGTAGGCGAGGTGATCAATTTTGTACTCCAAGTGCCAGCCCAATGTCATATTTAATAAATACTTAATTTAATTCTCTTAATATTATTTACACCCCTTAAAAATCAATTCCGAGACCTCCAATATGGTTTACACATGAATTAACTACGACACTGCGGAGGCGCATAAAAATATAATTAAGGAAAAATATAGAAAACATAATAAAATTTTAATTCACACAACTTTTTTAAAGAAGCGATAACAAACCAGGCACGTTTGGTCCCGCGTTAGTTTATAATTATTTTAACCGAAGCCTTTAAAACGCAGTTTTTAGAAAAATATTTTTACATGAATTTTATGAACTACAAAAGTTTAGCTTCTTAAGTGTTAAGGGTTGAAATGCGATATAAATATAAAGCTTTGAAAATGGTGGGAAAGTGAAAACGATTTATACTATTTTATACACTTGTACTGACTTCCCGGCTCGGAAAATGTGCTATTACTCACACTATATACTTCAAATCCTTTTGAAATTAAACGTGTTTTTACTAATAGAATAATTGTGAACGATGAAAATAATAAGAAACAGCACCTAAACCTTTCTTAACCGTCAACGTCTCTAGAACATAACTCTCAAATTTATATTTCCACAAATGTTTGAAAATGTTACTGAATATATCGAAACACGTGTCACAGAATTATTTTTATATAGTGGTATTTACAATCTATAATTGAAATTTGTCATAGAAGGTTTATTGTTACATTATATTAAATTTAATAGTGTGTTGAAAGGGTAACACATTAATCCATCACGGAGTCCTACCTCATTAGATGGTAGGTACTGCTTACTACGAGTACTTACCTATGTAAATATGGACACGGTAAACCAATATTTTATAATTAATTTATTTTAGATGAAACATAAAATAATAATAATAATACAAAAAATACCTGGAGTGTCCCTTAGAGACAAAGAGAGTTCACACATTCATGGAATTTTATATGCATATGTAGGTATTAATAGTAAGGTAAAGAAAAGGCAATTGAGATGATATAGGGACATAGGACTAGAGAACCTGAACATATTGTAGGTCAGGCGATCACCATGGATCATCTTTGACATCTTTGACATCTAGAGGAAGACCAAAAAATTCATGGATGCCACAGAAAGATATCATTATTCGAAGGCATGGCCTTGGTGACTTTGTCCATGAAGAAGGACCTACAACCTGAGGTCGAGAAGGGTGACCCCAGCAGTCTACAAAGACGATAAGTTGGGTGGAGCCAGGAAGAAGAAAAAAGACACAAATGAATCCTACTGGGTATTTTGCAAAAAGGATTCGTGTTGAGAATGTTGATCTTTGTTTTAATATTACTTTAAAATCTTTCTTTGTACTACTTTTATTAAGTTAATGATGTTGTTGTATGCCCCTCCCATCCAATTATTACATATAGGGGTAGTGAATGAACAGTAGCAAAATATACTTTTTTTAATTTTCAATGCTTAAGATATTTGATATTTGTCTTTGTGACATCGAAATGAAAATAACTTTGTTTCAGTTACTGCATAATCAATTCGTTATTTTTTCAATGCAATTCTAGCCCTGAAAGTCACTGAATCGTGAATTTGACAATTTGTAAGAAAAAAATAAACCGTAAAATGTATTTATTTTATGCACACAAATTGTGTTCCACTGTGTACACCATATTGTACCTTAGGCTCCTATGACGACAGGTTTGTAGTTCGTCGGATACATTACTGCAGTGACGTCACCAACCCTTGGGAAATTGTATGAGATGAAATGTGCATCATGAAAATTGAAATTAATAGGAATTTATATTTTAAGTTTTACCTGGTATTATCCAAGTAAAACCTAAATTAAAAATAAAAATATATTACCACAAAGTGATTGCCGAATCAATCAATGAAAATGTTTCAGGAAATTAAAAATGCATTACTTTAGTTAGTTTATGCGTTTGTTTAGGATATCGTGAATTCCGTTTATAAAGGGTAGTTTGTTTGCTTCCATAGTGTTGTGGTTTATACGTTTGGTTGACATGCTGGATTTCCCAGGTTCGATACCCAGGTATTCCTCAGGGAAAAGTGTTTTTTCATTAACCTTTTACCTCATATTACCCTGGACTGTTACCTGATGCGTAAGATTGATCACCATGCCTACACATAATTTATATTGCATCAATATTGGGTAAACTTAATATTGCACCAATTTAATGCAGTGCCCTATGAACCGTAGGGTGCTGATAAGGGTAAGAAGAGAAGAATATTTAGCGCGGTGATCGACTCATGCTTTGAGTTTAGAATAACAAGAATATTATATAAAATATGTTGAAATTCGTCGATGGACTCGGTTATAATATCTCTCCATGATTTATTTAACTTTTAGTTGTGTTAAATACCACTATTTATAAAAAAACTCGTATTTTATGATACGGTTTCGATGCATACAGCATCATTTTAAACTATGTTCGATAAAAATATTTAGTGCATCAAAACACATTTGTATTTTTTTGTAATCAATGATGTTTAAAAAGCAAAGAAAATTAGACTCAGGCTGGTCGATAATGTTGGTAACCACGAAGATCAATATCTGGTGAAATAAAATTAAAGGAGGAAATACTATAAATACGTAACTAACTAACTACTTAAACATCACGCCGCTTCCTCGCAGGGGTAGGCAGAGAGAATAGAATGCTACACCATTCTGTCTTTGCAAATATTCTTCACCTCTTTTACGTTCATGGATCTTCTCTTACATACCTCATACGATTATTTCGACTCCTAACCTGACCGCTTTTAAATATATGGTATACCTGATTATGCCAAGTTTTTCTCGGTCTTGCTCTGCTCCTTTTTCCAATTACGCTCGTCTCATAATTTTTTTTACCGTTCTCTCCTCACTCATTCGTTCCACATGCCCCAGATAAATAAATACTTTGTTTTATAACATTTTGAGTGTGTCCAAATACTTGTTCACAAAATCTGGATTATCTCCAATTACAGGAGCTATTTTCATATTATTTTTTGATATTATTTTTTGACATCTCATCAAAGATGATGAGATGTCAAAAAATAATACTTTGTTTTATTATTTAATATTTTATGTGACAATTTTTGTATACTCTTATTGAATAGCGATTCTAATAACGAGTATATCAAATAAGACATTTCCGAAACAGAAACGTACGTAATATTATCACAATAACAATCATTAATACAAGGTCTCGAGTCCGAGATTTGTCGGGAAGCTGTTTTCACACATACCCTCGCTTGTAAGGCACTCATGTGTCTTATTATGTCTCAGGATCCACAATGGTGGCTGGGAAATGTGTAATGTTATTTATTGTGACAGGGAGAAAGGGAGAAAGAGTCCGGCCTCGGCTAAAGTGTATCTTTGTGAATCCGTTTGATTTCGGTGCCAAGTTCACAATGGATGCCGAGCTTTCTATACCTAGAAAGCACTTAGAAATGTATCGCAGATAGCCGATATAAATTAAAATACACAACCGTTTTGCAGATGGTATTCCAAAAGGTGAATCTTAAAATAGTTAAGGCGGGATAATCGATATCCCGCAACCTAATTTTGTTTAAACCCAGGTAACATTTAAGGTAAAATAATTTTTTGTTTAAAACACAAATTTTTTGTTTGAAAAGAAAAGAGCTATAAAGAGTTAGGAGTTTGAAAATTATATATTTTTTTCATTGTTTAAAAAAACAATTCCAGTATATTTTCTTTCTTTTTCCCAATATATACATATATATATATATATATATATATATATATATATATATATATATATATATATATATATATATATATATATATATATATATATATATATATATATATATATATATATTAAATATATATATATATATATATATATATATATATATATATATATATATATATATATATATATATATATATATATATATATATATATATATATTTATATATGAGTGTGTGTGTATGTTCACTCAGTGTCATTTGACTAATAATTGACACTAAAAGTGAGTACCCGATCAGCCGATGTTAATTAATTTTGTTTGCCTTCAAACATTAGACATGTTATTCACCCCAGTCATGACTTATGACCTAACTTTTCGTCATATACTTGATAGGTAAGCAAATAGGCCATAAATAATTTTTACGACCTTTGTGGATTTTAGATAGATCTTTGAATTGTTCTGTTTACTTTATTTGAAAATAAGGTTGCTTTTTAATCAGGTTTTTCGGCATTCGTCTATAGCTCCTTTAGAGTAAAATTATGATTGTAAATAGGATTAGGGTAAGATAAAGGGGTAAGGATATGGTTAATACATTTGGTACAAGGCCACACTTTTAACATGGTCTCTGAATACGCCATTTGTACTATTTCTTACCCAAAGTTGAATGCTCTCATAAGGAAGTTGCTTAATCATTCATTTAGGTTCTAATTAGAAAAGTTTAATGTTTATATAAGATAATTACATATTCAAAAGCTTGAATTCATCATAAAGCTTTCTTGAATATGCACACAGCTAGTATTTGCTAATCTTCACATTAACATTAAACTTATTTTAAATATATACTTAATGTATGGAAGTACGGTAAACTCCCCTATAACGTAGAGATAGGTCCGCGTTATGGGAGGAAAAGTTATAGAAAGTTAATATTTGAATTGTATTTTTACATTTAAACTAGTGAAAATAAGTGAAATGAGTCATTTGAAATTAAAATACAATATAACAACATTACCCCTTGTAACGTTCTCTGCAACAATACGGTACCTATTTTAACGTTACAGGGGGGTTAACTGTAAATATAAGAAATATATGATAGATTTAAAAAAAAAACCTCTTCTGTATTATTTGACCAGAGACCGAGTTACGTCGTTACTGACATCATAAGACTGGGATGTCTTATGAAGTCGGTACTGACGAAATCCGGTCACTGATCAAAAATAATAAAAATGCAAAAATGTAAGTAGTTGTTTTTTTGGAATTTATATTATATACAATGCAGTTCCCCCAAGAAATATCAGTACAGATAAGGTAAGTACGCTGTATGAAGAACAAATAATTTAGAGTTATGTTATAAATAGTATATAACATTATAATGATATATAATCCATAACACATATATTATTCCTAATATATTGGGTGTGTCCAAATCCTTGTTCACAAATCTGCATTTCATCTCAACAAAGGTGAAGAAGAATATGAATGTAATTAAAATGTGACTTGGTTTTGAAATCACTATAAGTATTTTATTATAATGTCTACCGGTAATAACTCAATTATAATGTCTACCGGTTTGAAGCTAACCGCTTCTTTATCAAGACTGATTAATCAGTGCCGAAAAAATAAATAAAATATCATATAATTCACACTCCTTTTTGTGTGTGAGTTCTCGACAGCATCTATATTTGAGTAAGCTCGTTATGTAGCTTTACTATGTATGTATATCTGTACCACATATTCACTTTATTCTTCAATAGTAGATCGGACGCAAGCTGTTCACCCCTGACTGTTTCAAAATACCTAAAATAAAATATTTTCCATCTAATGTTTCCTACAGAACCAATTCTTTAAAAAAAATATTTAGTATGTTATGAGTAGTAAAGTTTTTCCGATTTTTTTTATAAATTTCTAATATAAATGCAAGTAGAGGGATGTCCTTTGTACGAAGCAAATAATAAAAGGAGCAGTTACCACCATACATCATAACTGGAGACTGTAATAAGACACTAAGAATGATGAAGAGATTCGTGGTATCAGAATTAAATGCAACATAACCATTTTAAAAAAACGTAATTAAGAAAAAAAATATAACATTTTAATAGATTTATATTATCCACTGACACTTCGTGATGGAATTGCATTTTTAATTTATTATTAGATTAAAACCAATATTTTTAGCTTTTCCACTTTTTTATTTGACCAGCGACCGGGTTTCGTCGTTACCGACATCATCAGACTGGTCTGATGATGTCGGTAACGACGAAACCCGGTCGCTGGTCAAATAAAAAAGTGGAAAAGCTAAAAATATTGGTTTTAATCTAATAATAAAATAACATTTTAAGTTTTTTAGACGATTAAATTTTATTCACAGCACTTTGGGTGTCAAATCCTTGTTCACAAATCTGGATTTCTCTATTAAGGAGTTATTTTTACATTTAAAAAAATGGTGAAACCCAGATTTGTAAACATGGATTTAGACATGCCCTAAATGTTGCGAATGAAATAACATTACAAATTATAGGTAAATAAAAATTAAAAATCGTGTTTTCAGGCGTCTCACACTATGTGAAACAATTCTGGAAAGATCTTGGATATATTTAAAATATGGGTCTCTGCTTAGTAAAAAAGCTTACTCGAATCAACCACATATGCTGTTCAGCAGCATATGTGGTTGATTCAAGTAACTTTTTTTTAGTAAACTCACATGAATTGACGTGTGAATTACATAATAAATATAAGTTCAAAAAAAAATTAATTGTCAATCATGGGTAGAATGGTGAATGATACACGTGTACAAAGTGATCACCAAAGCCAGCCTATAACGGATCCTAAGCCCTGTAAATACTCAGACTTCAATATTCTTCTTTCTTCTATACTGAGATGTCAAAAATGTTTAAAAAAAACTCCTGAATGGAGAAAATTCAGATTTGTGAATACACCCAAAGTGTTGCAAACTTTCATGTCAAATATATTTTAGCAGAAATCACATATTTCAGTTTTCGATTTCAGAGTATAATTATTAGTTTGCGTAAGTACGTTTGCTTTTTTTAGAAATCCATCAAATTTGAAAAGTTATCAAAGCATATGAGATATTTCATTTTACTGGTCATGTTTATATAAGGATATTTGTACCTTCATATTAGAAATGAGTTTTCAAATATGATGCATTTAAAAAAAACTCCATGTCATTTAATGATTTTGGGTCAAGTTAATTTTATTGAAGACAAATAATACATATTATTTAGTAAAAATTAATGTTTCATTTTTCTCTATGAAGCTGCATTTCAATTTTATGTGCATTATCCTTACTATTAAATGTTAAATTTTAGCATCTAAATCGATGTAATTACTACTTTTTATTAATTTGTTTATGGGAAGATTTCACCCAATAAAGTGTTTCAAGTGACAAAAAAAAAAACAATATTATGCTGCGGACTGCCACCATAGCAAAAACGAAACTATACATGTATGAGTAATCTTAAAGACATAAGATATAATTTTAAATTTGCTTACTTAATGCCACTAATTAAAAATAACCTTTTATGACACGTGTTTCGATGTATTATTCCGCATCATTTACAAACACCGTATATTGAAGTTCATGACTTTTCGCTTGAATAATTTCTAGAATTTCGTCGTTGTTGGTATCTATTAAATGAAAAATCTAATCACTGATAAAATATAATTTTTTAAGCATAATTTATCTGTCGATATATTAGATGGTTTTAATGTATTTTATTCTTCTAAATACAATATAAGAGAGAATAACAGTTGTTAATTTAAATGTTTTCATTGTGTATTTTTCACTATTTTTTAAAGAAATGGAGTTGATTCATTTTCGTCCTGGATCTTTGTGGAATTAGTGCAGCATGATTGTAGGGTCTGAAGCGTATACACTTTATAGAGTATTAATATTCTAACAGTAGTCCAAGGAAAGAGCAAGAATGAATGACAGAATAAAAATATAACAGTATACGAAAGTCATGTTTCTTTTTTTTATAACTATTTTTTATAATTCTTTTTCGACATTACTACTCCTGACCCTTATCCACTCAATGGTTCTTAGGGCACTCCATCAAATTGATGAAAACTTTATTTGATCGTTCATTTTATGAAAACAAGGTTGTTACTCCTGCGTTTCGGGTACCAGTCCAGGATAATATTATAAAAATATCAGAGTAAAAAAAACAAACATAATCCCTAGACCTCCAGTATGGTAGTAACATATTCTAACCAATAAACTAAGAAGGCGGACTAACTATGGAGTTTCCGAAATTGTGTAGAGATAATTAATATTTGAGCATAATAAATATGTACTCATGTGCTTATTCGGGTATTTTTATTACGAAGCAAGGGATGACCAACCCTCGTGTTAAAAGCTTTTACTCTTTTCCAATAACTAAAATGTGGGCC